>NW_024100874.1:300000-428721 GCF_016161935.1 Mauremys reevesii
AAGACAAGCGAGACGTGGAGGCTCGTTATCCACGGCACGATCCACCCAAACCTTTGCAAGAGATTGATTTACCTGCTCAATGGCATCTAATTGTGTTTTTGTGAGAGAAATGATATCGGAGGGGTGACGCCCCTGCCGAAGAGCATCAAATAATGGACTTAACATGTTGGTATCAAGGCGATAATAGGGACGTACCCAATTAATTATGCCAAGGACTTGCTGAAGGGTGACGTAATTAATGTTGGTTTTCAAGGCAATTTGGGATAATCGGAATGGAATAAGCGGCCATCATCTTATGTCCCAGATAAAGGAAGGGCTCTATACATTGTACCTTTTCTGGGGCTATTTGAAGGCCGTATTCCTGGAGCATATTTTGCAGGTCAGTTTGCCATGAAGGAGGGAGTTCTGTCCCTGCTATGAGGATATCATCCATATAATGGTAAACCTTAAGCATAGGGTACCGTTTGCGAAAGGGTAAGAGAGACTGATTTACATAATATTGACAGAGGGTGGGGCTGTTTAGCATACCCTGGGGAAGAACTTTCCAATGGTAGCGTTCTGTTGGCTGACTATTATTCAAAACAGGGATAGTAAAGGCAAAGTACTTTCGATCACGGGGGAGGAGAGGAATAGAGAAAAAACAATCCTTAAGATCGATTACTGCTAACTGATAATCATGTGGTATAACATTCGGATTCGGGGTCCCACATTGAAGGGCTCCCATAGGTTCCATAATTTTGTTTATAGCTCGGAGATCATGTAATAATCTCCAGCGTCCAGATTTTTTCTTAATAACAAAGACCGGAGTATTATATGGGCTAGTAGTAGGCTCAATATGTCCCTCGGTTAACTGTTCCTGAACTAATTCTTTAAGGGCTATTAATTTTTCCTGAGGGAGTGGCCATTGTTCAACCCACACTGGGACGTGGGTTTTCCATTCCAGGGGGAGGGCAGTGTGTGAAGAGCATTGACGTGTCATGGCACCACTAGGGAGGCTCCCAGCTGAGACAATAGGTCTCGCCCCCAGAGATTAATGTCAATTGGCAAAATGCACGGACGAATTTTTGCAACCTCTCGCCCCTCCTCACTATCCCATACTGAGAGCCAATTGGTGCTTTGTCGGGAAGATTGTGGGCCTCCCACTCCCCAAACAGAGGGGGAAACTTCGGAAGGCCAGGAAGGGTCCCAATGCTTTTGTGCAATTACTGAAACATCCGCTCCAGTGTCTAACAACCCATAGAGCTCCTTACCGTTGATGGTATACTTACGGGTCGGCTTGTGGGTTCGAATGTGTTGTAATACTGCAGCAATCTGTGGATGAAAAAGGGGACCCTGCTCCAGATTAACGCGAGTAGAACCAAATCCGCCGGCACGACTCGCTTGGCCGGGTCCGGCCGGCGCTGTGTAAGGTAAAATTAGCAGTTGAGCCCAAGAATCCCCCGCCTTTAATTTGAGGGGAAGGTGACTCCAAATTTGAACGTAGATAACTCCGGTGTAATCAGAATCGATAACTCCGGGCACAATCATAATAGACTGACTACTGGCAGAAGAACGAGGCAAAATTAACCCAAATGTGTCTGGGGGAAGCGGACCAGAAAGCTGCGTAGGCATGAGGAGTACGTCACCAGGGAGAGGGGATTGCATATCTACTGCATTAATAAGATCCAAACCAGCACTGTCTTGTGTGGCTGGTCGAGCAGCTGTGGCAGGCAAAGCTCCCTCCTTTAAACCGGGGCTGGAGGGGGGCCCGGTCGAAAGTTTCCCGAATTATCTGAGGCTGAGGAGCGGCATTGATTGGCCCAATGATATCCCTTATTACATTTCGGGCATTTTTTTGTGGGACGGCCCCCGGTGGTGTTAGTTCCGCCCTTGTAAGCGCCACCTCCTGGGGCTCGGCACTCTCTTTTGAAGTGTCCAGGTCGCTGGCAGTTAAAGCAATTACCGGTAGGTTTATTACCTTGACGGATTGCTCCTGCCAATAGTGCCATAGCGTGGGTCTGAGTGCCCACTTCGGCACATGCCTGTAACATGTCAGCGAGTGTGTAATTAGGGCGGTGAATGATAGTTTGGAGAATTTTCCGACAGTCAGCATTGGACTGCTCATATGCCAAGCGTAAAAGGAGTTCCGTCTGAGCGTCCGGATTGTCAATTTGGCGTTGAACAGCCTCCTTGAGGCGATCAACGAAATGATGATAAGGTTTCGTAGCTTGTTGTTTAACATTTGTGAATGATTGAAGGGGCTTGCCAGAGGCTGGAACGCGCCTAAAGGCTCTTTGAATGCACATTGCCGTGCGGTGAAAAGATTCCATGGGCAATACAGATTGTTGTTCTATGGTGGCAAAAGCTCCTGTCCCATATATTTGCTCAGCAGTATTCTGCGCGTTACCGAGTGCTAGGGCTGCTAATTTAAACTCATTATCCCATACCACATATTGTGCAGGGGAAAGGATCATACGAAATAGATGTTTCCAGTCCTCCGGGATCATAGTATAACTATTAGCGATCCCTTCTATCATACCCTGCACATAAGTGGAATGCAGCCCTGACTCACGTACCGCTTTGTTAAGCTCCCGAAGAATTGAGTACGGGAGGGTGGAGTGCCGAGCTACCACCTCACCTGCCTCATTGGGAGGGTCATAAGACAGGGGAAACATCAAAGGGATTTCTCCCTCCCATTCTTCCAATAAGGGGTCCTGCCCGCTCGCCCGCGCCGCCGCAAGGGCGGCACAGACAGCACCCTGATGAAGGGACTTCTGCCCCAGGGTGTCCACCACTGGTGCAGAAGTTTTTGGTGCTAAAAAAGGGGCTGGAGGGAGCACTCGGGGATAGGCAGGAGGTGCCTCCACCGAGAGCAAGGGAGGTGCGGAGGGGGACGCCTCTTTTCGTAATCTCCCCACCGCAGCTGAACAGTGCTGCCACAACAGAATATGTTGGATCTCGGCTCGAGGTTCCCTAAACAATGCCTCTCCGATCTTTATCCAATCGGAGTGATCTAGGGAGCCTCGGTTCGAGTACCATGGGCACTTATACTCAATCACTCGGAGCAATTCCTCCAAGTGCCGTAACGATACTGCAGTACACCCGTCCTGTTTGATAAGCTTCAATAACTCTTTTGCATGATCTTTTTGCTGAATGGATAAGTCCCCCCCCATACTCACGAGGGAGCGCGTTGCGCTGTGGTGCACCAAGGCTAAGCCAGCCGATGAGTCGGGGGTCCTGTCTCTGGATCACGTCGGGGTCACCAGATGTTGTATCGGGAAACAGAGACGAGACAAGGCTGCAGTGAGGCGTCCTGGTATAGTCCCAGACCGCTGCTTTTATTCTCTTTCTTACAGACTGGTTCTCAGCATTACATGATTGACATCACACAGGTTACTTATTACTATATGATTGATACACCTGTTTACTTCATTCTGATTGGTAAAGGTTGGTTCCCATCACCGGCTTCACCGGGCCATTGTCTAGTGACTAATGATAGCATAACAGAAAGTGCATACTATACTGTTCTAATGAACGGTTCAATGGAGATACAGTGTGGCTTGCCAGCAACTGGCTTCCTCCTTGATTATTTCCATTGACTTGGTTCCCTATGCACCTGCCACTGGTCCAGGGATGGTTGTGTCCCTGTCACTGGTCCAGGGATGGTTGTGCCCCTGTCACTGGTCCAGGGATGGTTGCAAATCTGGAGGGATGGGGTTTGCGGTCGAAAACGCTCACGATTTGCTTCCTCCTGGCTAATGTGCCAAATTGACCTATTGGATGATCGAGGCGCACACTTTCACTGTTTTGTGTGTGAATACGTGAAAAGGAATTTCAGGTTTGGGGGTACAAAGCACTCCCCTGACCCCAAGGTGGTAACCAGAGTGGCCCCTTTCATGTTTTCCACTGGCTTCCTCCTTGATTATTTCCATTGACTTGGCTCCCTATGCACCTGTCACTGGTCCAGGGATGGTTATGCACCTGTCACTGGTCCAGGGATGGTTGTGCACCTGTCACTGGTCCAGGGATGGTTGCAAATCGGGAGGGATGAGGTTTGTGGTCGAAAATGCTCACAATTTGCTTCCTCCTGGCTAATGTGCCAAATTGACCTATTGGATGAGTGTCCCAGATTTAGCATGTCCCTATCATCACCCTTACATCACAAGGAGAGCCTAAATAAAATAAGTTACATTCTTAAAGATTAATACCTGTGGTAGAAAAGGAAACAGAGAGATAAAATGAGGGAACTCACCCACTCCAGGAAGCTTGAACTCGTGAGTCTGCATTGATGTTCTTAACTCAGAATCTTGATTCTGTCAGGAGTAGATGTTTTTACCTAGGGAAGTGGTGGAATCTCCATCCTTAGAGATTTTTAAGCTCAGGCTTCAGAAAGCCCTGGCTGGGATGATTTAGTTGGGGATTGGTCCTGCTTTGAGCAGGGGGTTGGACTAGATGACCTCCTGTGGTCCCTTCCAAACCTGAGATTCTATGATTCTATTCTATGATTCTAAATCAGGCATACTTTGGGTCTATGCACGCATAAGAATTCTTAATTGAGAGGGAGGAAATGGTTTGGTAGAGAAAATATGCAATTGGTTGAATTGGTTGATGGGAAAACACTAGATTTGTTTATGGGTAAACCGAGGACTGAAGGAATTTCTTTAGGCTAGATAATAGGAGCTGATCACTTCTTATTATGGGTGGTGTTCCTTCAGGGGGCTGACAATTAATTTGTCTGCTTCGGTATTTTGGATATCAATCAGATATCAATCAGAGTTTCACTACTAGAAGTCTGTCCTACTGCTACGGTGGGTGTGAATGAGGATGGGGTGTTGCCTAAAGCTTGTCACCAAGGAAGTAGGTATGTCTCGCACCTCCATTAACTGCTTTATGCAAGGTTTTTCTCAGATCAGTTTTGGTTGTGCTGGGGTGGGGGAAAAGACTGGATAATGTGCCCTGGTTTTCAAAGAAGACAGGTATTATCTGTGACTGCTGAGTTCTTAACAGGATATTGATCATAAAATATTTAACCATATGTTGTGACTATTTACATTAAAGAAATCCATTCACCTTAGTTTAGGAGAAAGACCACTGATTGACAGAAAGTAATCTGTTGTTGCAGATCCCCATAGTGCAATTGTTTTTTCTTCTCCACTGTCAGTGCAGCTTTCATTTTGGCGAGTTTTGCACAAAGATGCATCCAAAAATTCTGCAGCCACTGGTCATCAGCCCAAGCCTTCATTGTTGCAGAAGATTTTTGCCCTTGGGAACGATGTAGGGTGAGACCATATAATACACTTACTGAATATTTGTGAATCAGCTTCTACACACAAGCAATGACGTGTGAACATGGGACTGTAAGAGTTGGATTCACAGGCAAGAGTAATGCAGCAAAAGACAATCCTAAAATTTGTGAACTGTTCTGATACTTTACATAGACAAATAGTTATGAGATACTCTTTTAAATACTCAAGAGATGTGATGCAGAGTTTGATGGAATATAGGGAAATTATTTCACTGCATCAAGTCTCCTGTAGCAGTAAATTAGCACCGGGGAAGCAGATTTTTATATTTTTAGTGGCATCCAGAAAATGTAGGAGCCCGGGACCAGCGGACCTGCCGCAGGCATGCCGGCGGGAGCTCAACCGGAGCCAAATGCCGCCCCCCCGGGAAACGGCCGCCCTGCTAACAGCCCCGCAGCACTTAAGAAGCTTCATTTAAAATTAAATTAAAATGCAGAACCCCCCAGAATCCCCGCAGCACTTGTACAGGATCGAGAGGCGCTGCGGTGTCTGAGCTTTGACAGTCTGGGAATTGGGCTGCAGGTGCCTTTAAGACCCAGCCCCAGGAACTCGCCCCCTGCTCCGGGGCTGACAGGAAGCAGAATTGAAAACAGCCTGTGCCCCCCCGCTCGCAACCCCGACACCCCCAGATCTGCGAGCACAGCAGGTGGCTCATCCCGAGGGGCCACTGTCCCCCCCTCCCTAAATGGGGGTTTGGTCCCCGCACAGGGTCTCGCAGCGTCTCCCCCCCCCCCCCGGCTTAACTGCGGCTACCACCCCCCACCCCCGATTTTTCCCCTTCAGCCTCTCTCCTGCCGCTACCTGCAGCAGCTTGACCCCCCCTGCCCAGTAAATTTCTGTCCCCCGCTCAGACCCTGGCAGCCCCCCCGCTGCGATTTGCCCCCTTGAGCCTTTTAAACGCCCCAAAGAGAAGGCAGCAAATCGCCAGTAGAAGTGAGGGCAGAGAGAGGGCAGCGGCGACAGCGCAGGTTACTGAGCATGCTCAGTTCGGGTGCGCATGCTCAGTGCAGCCAAAGTAGCAAATCTGGAGCGGTTCATGTTTCTGTAGTTACAGCGGCGGAGAGGCACCGATCGCGGGGCTACCGAGGGGGCGGAAGAGCGGGGCGCTGCGCTGCGCCCCCTTCCTGGCGCTGGGGGGACGGTGGAGGAGCCCAGCGGCTGCGAGGTCCCGGAGACGGGGACCCCCGGAGGAAGATTGCCGAGAAACGCCCCCGAACCTCCCCCCCGCTCCGTGGAATTGCGGGGTCCCCCCCTACCCCGCAGCAGCCCCGCGTGTGCGCGGGCAGGGCTGGCGGGGCTGATCTCGCTTGCACGCTGGCTCCCCAGCATGCCCGGACTGCCTGTCACGCGTGGATCTAGCCAGAGACACCCCGTCGCCGCGCTGGAGCGGACTGGGCGCCCGGCGGAGACCTCCTGAGAGCCGGGGGTGCTTGGGGGGGGTCGGGGTTATTCGGAGGGGGGAGCCGGCTTGGACTATTTTTCTCCCCCTTCCTCTGTTGTATTTTTGTGTGGGGGGAGGGGATCCGTTTGGAGAAGCATCCAGCGGGGAGGAAAACAAGCCACCCGAGGACACCCCCCCTCCCCCGCCCCTGCACACTGCAGGGCAGAGGATCCGGAGCGATCCGCGCCAGGTTGAAGCCGACCCCCGAATCCAGCCCGAGCTCGGCAGACGCTGCCCGCCGGTCTCCATCGCTCGCTCCGATCTCCTAACACCTTGTGGGGGGAGGGCGTGGGGGGGGGGGGCAAGGAAAGCGAAATGGCTCGAGCCGGAGTGGAATAGGACCAGCTGAATGGAGCAGCCCGCTGGAAGGAGACCGGAGGCTGGATCGCTAAAGGTAAGTCACTGGCTTGATTGTTTCTCCACTGGTGTGTATGCCTGGGGGGGTTGGTGAGATCTGACAGCCCCCCCCCGGTAAATAACCGATCCATTGACCCTCTCTGGCTTTGAATTCCGTGCTAAACTGCAGGGAGAGGGGGAGGGGGCGGGGGGGGGTGAGGTGCGGGGGGGTCAGGAAAAGAGGGAGGGTTGGGGAGACGGGAACGGCAGAGCGTTCAGATCTCTGGAAATATGGATACCCCCCCCCCCAGCGCTCAGACCGGGAATGGGGCCTGTCATCTGTTTGGTTTTTCCCTCCTCCGGTTTTCCCCGACAGGGATCGTTTTGCGCCAGTCCCCGGGAGAGGGAAAGGGGGGGGGGGGCGGGCACACATGCTTCCTAGCAGGGATGCTGGCAGGAAGGGATGCATCCAACCCCCCCCCCCCCCTTCCTCGGGAGAATGGGTAGGAGGGGAGGGGGCGCCCCTGCGTCTGATCGGTGGGTGCAGCAGACAAAGCCACCTGCCCGGCACCCCGCGATCCGCTCCTACTGCAGTATTTTCTGGTGTGTGTGTGGGGGGGGGCAATTACCCCTGAGTACCGTAATCTCTGGAGGGGGAGGGCAGGGATAATTCTTCCAGCTCTGGGTGGCTCTCGATCCCCTCTCGCTGCGGGGAGGTGGAGGGGCAGGGGTAGATGTAGATACAGAACAGCTCTGACAAGAGATTGGGACAGACCCCCCCCCATACGTATCTTTATGTAACGGGCTTTATCGGGGGCGAGGGGACACATTTTTTTCATATGTATCCTTCCAAGATGGTAGGATGCGGGCGGAATCATGGGCGCCGACTTATATGGGCTCCTGGGGCTTTAGCCCCAGGAATATTCACAGACAGGGGCTCTGCTCCAGCAATATTTGGAGCTAGGTTTCTCCCCTGCTGTGCGCTGCCGGCAGCCCAGAGCCTTTTAAATCCCAGCCGCTGCAGGGAATCAGAGGGCTCTGGGCTGCCTGCCGCAGCAGGGAGCCCAAAGCCCTCTGATTCCCAGCCGCGGCTGGGATTTAAAAGGCTCTGGGCTCCCCGCGGTTGCAGGCAGCCCAGAGCCCTCTGATTCCCAGCCGCGGCTGGGATTTAAAAGGCTCTGGGCTCCCCGCGGTTGCAGGCAGCCCAGAGCCCTTTAAATCCCAGCCGCGGCTGAGATTTAAAGGGCTCTGGGCTCCCCGCCGCAGCGGGCAGCGCAGGGCCCTCTGATTCCCGGCCGCGGCTGGGATTTAAAAGGCTCTGTGCTCCCCGCGGTTGCAGGCAGCCCAGAGCCCTCTGATTCCCGGCCGCGGCTGGGATTTAAAAGGCTCTGAGCTCCCCGCGGTTGCAGGCAGCCCAGAGCCCTCTGATTCCCGGCCGCGGCTGGGATTTAATAGGCTGTGCGCTCCCCGCGGTTGCAGGCAGCCCAGAGCCCTTTAAATCCCAGCCGCGGCCGGGAATCAGAGGGCTCTGGGCTTCCCGCTGCGGCGGGGAGCCCAGAGCCCTTTAAATCTCAGCCGCGGCTGGGATTTAAAGGGCTCTGGGCTGCCTGCAACCGCGGGGAGCCCAGAGCCCTTTAAATCCCTGCCGCGGCTGAGTTTTTCAGGGCTGCGGGCTCCCCGCGGTTGCAGGCAGCCCTGATCCCTTTAAATCCCAGCCGGCTGAGATTTAAAGGGCTCTGGGCTCCCCGCCGCAGCGGGCAGCGCAGAGCCCTCTGATTCCCGGCCACGGCTGGGATTTAAAAGGCTCTGGGCTCCCCGGGGTTGCAGGCAGCCCAGAGTCCTCTGACTCCCAGCCGGGGCTGGGATTTAAAGGGCTCTGGGATCCCCGCGGCTGCCAGCAGCCCAGAGCCCTTTGAATCCCAGCCTCTGTCCGCTGATTGCCCCCTCCCCAGAGCCCTGCCCCAACTGCCCCCCAGAACCTCCACCCCCTATCTAAGCCCCACTGGTCCTTGTTCCCTGATTACCCCCTCCCGAGACCCCTGCCCCTAACTGCCCCTTGGGACCTCAGCCCCTATCTAAGCCTCCCTTCTCCTTGTCCCCAACTGCCCCCTCCTGAGACCCCACCCAACTTCCCCCCCAGGACCGCACCCCCTACCTGTCCCCTGATAAACCTCTTAGACTCCCATGCCTATCCAATTGCTGCCTGTCCCCTGACTGCCCCGTCGAACCTCTGCCCCAACCAACTCCCCCTGCGCCGTGTCCCTTGATTGCCCCCCGAAACTCCCTACCTCTTCGCCAACCCCCAAACCGCTTACTGTGCCACTCAGACCAGCGTATCTGGCTCCATGCAGCTCCAGACAGTTGCTGCCATGCTCCCCCATGGAGCCCACAGCCCTCTCCCACCCCTAGCACCTGCCTTCCAGATTTGAACACCTCAAAATTCAGGAGTGCTCAAGCTCGGTTTGGGCAGCTTTTACTTCATTTCTTCCAAATCAGTTTCCCCTGCAAGGTGCCAACTGAAGGTGTTGGAGAACAGAGAGATCAGGTGGCCTCCTAATGCCTGGAAAAGAGACAAAGGCCGGAGGAGGGAGTGTCAGTGCCTGTGCGGACTTCTGGGAAGTGCACGGTGTGGAAGGGAATGCTGTGATGCTTTGGAACAACTCCATACAAAGCCAGTCAGGACTCTGGGGGAGCCTCCTCTCTCGGAGCATACTGTCTCCAGGGCAAGAAGCTTACACCTTCCTGGGTCTGACCTCGGAGCATTCAGCATGCCCTTCCACGTCATGCACTTTCCAAAGTGAGTCTGCCCAGGCTGGTCCTGGGGCAACCAGAGGTCGCTGCACCCCAACTCTGCAGTCAGATGTGACTCTCAGCCAGACAGTAAAACAGAAGGTTTATTAGATGACGGGAACACAGTTTAAACAGAGCTTGTTGGTACAGAAAACAGAACCCCTCTGTCAGGTCCATCTTGGGGGGTGGGGAGCCCAGAACCAAGTTCTGGGTCTCTCCCAATTTCCCCAGCCAGCTCCAAACTGACAATCCCTCCTCTGGCCTCTGTGTCTCTTCTGGACAAGGAGGCCACCTGATCTCTTTGTCCCCAACACCTTCAGTTGGCATCTTGCAGGGGAAACTGAGGCACCCACACAGTATTCAGAGAAAATATTAAGAACATTCCCACTTCATCACAACAGATGCAACAAAATATAATACTGTATATTGAAGTAGGCAAGTGCTGCTTCTGACTTTCCACTTTTAATTGACCCTTGTAATCTTGTGGCACTGACGCGTTGTAGCTTCATTTTATATCGGCTTACAGGGCGGGAGCGGGGGGGCACCACCTTTTTGGGCCCCACCAAAAATTATACAAACCTGCCGCCTATGGGCGGAATGGCTAATAAGGGAGGGGTGAGGGCTGTTGCCAACCATCGGGTGGGGGAGAGCTGTGCCCAGCACCCACCTCTGGGGCCAATCCCAACTGGGGAGGTGTTGATTGGCTACCCCCTTAAAATGGGGTGTGGGCGCCCCTTTATTCCCCTCTGGACCGGCCAGTGTGGCTGAAACCGGGGCGGCCTCACCTTTTGGAGTGGGGGAGGGGCCCGATCCTGCTCCCCTTACCCGGAAGGGGGGCGCTGGTTCTGCTTTCTTCCCCTTTCCCCCACGCCCAGAAAATGGGGAAGGGACTCCACGGTGCGGGGAAGAGTCGTGTCAGCCCTGGGAAGGATTCGGCCCCCTTGCCATGTCTCAATCCGGAATGCCAAGTTTCTTTCGGACAAGAAAATAACGACATTAACCATGCGTTTGACAACATTTCTCCAAAAATCTCTTTCTTTCAGAAAAGCTTGCAATTCGAGTTGGTCAACAGATGTACGGTTTACTATGCCTGACCAAAGGTCAAACCATTTCACCATACAGTCTTGATGACCTTTGCCTGTTTCATGCTGCTGAAGTCTTTTTGACAGTGCTTTCCAAGCAGATGTTCCACCACGTAGCGGTATGTCGCCAGTGCCAAATAATTTACAACAAAAACAAAAAATGGCATCTTTCTGAACTGAGTACATTAACCATGAACGTCTTATTTTCTCGCCATTTGCCATGGTTCGATAGAAATGAGTACTTGTGAACCTCCGTCTTTCCTCGTTAAATGGAAATTTGTAACTTTAATTCTGCTGCGGTGGGCCACATGCAACAATGTCTCACACTTGCCTGTCCGATATTATAGACGGCCAATCTCCTGGATCATCAGTCAGTGGTTCAGATTCAGATACTTCTTTCCCGGCAGCAGCTGGAATATCTGTCACAGTTTGTTTGGTAGAACAACTGGCTTCACCTTCGACCTCACTTGAAGCACTTCTGGATACTTCTGGATACGATTCGTCGCTGCTAGCGCTGTCCGTTTCAAGTGCCTGTGCCTGTACGTTGGATTGCAGCGCAAAATACGTTGACAACTTTGGAATTTTCTTAAGTTCCTTCTCGGCATCTTTTGCTGCCTTTCGTTTACTAGCTCCGCTCTTATACGTTCTCTTAGACATCACAAAGCACGCTTCTGCGTTGGAAACGATAAAAAACTAAACAACTAAATTAATAACATTTATCCGCTGACCGCCATTATGAACGCAAATACACATTCTTTGAATGGGTCCAACTAAAATTTGAAACTGACCGACGGACAGCTGATGTAGCCAATAGCATTATGATGTATCATAATGACTTCACGGTTTTGTCAGTAAAACCAACATGGATTGTGCAATAGCGTCAATAAATGTCACTTACCTAGTAATACCTTACATTTTTTTTGCCACTTTTAGGGGCCCCCTTCCTTGCGGGGCCCCCTCTGGACGGAGGGTACTGAGGGCACTCGCTACGCCTCTGAAAGCCCCTTTGGGTTTGGGGGAGAGGGTCCCCGGATCTCGGGCTCGGTCCATGGCTCCAGTGCACCCTGCTGACCCACCTCTGCTGACCTTCCTCTCTCGATTTGGCTGGGGCAGGGGGGAAAGAAATAAAGCGGGGGGCGGGGGGACGCTCTCGGTGGGGCTGAGCCCCAGAGCGAGGGGGAGATGGATGGAGGGAGATGGATGAGTGGACAGAAAAACCTGTTACTATGCTCAGCCTCCCAATTCCCTCGCTCGCGTTGTCAATTTCACTCCCGTGCCAGCCCCCCACCTCCGCCCCAGGTTAATGTCATTTTCTGGATTTCGCCCCCATCTAGGATCTCAGTCCCCGTACCTCAATTGCAAATGCCCCCCCCCCTTCCCACCCCAAATCAAATTCGCCCTGGGTTTTCATAATAAAATGGCGATTTGCTGGCGGATGGGGTGGGAGTAATTGCTTCGGGGGGAGGAAATTGAGTATGGGGGGGTCATCGTGGGGGTCCCTGGAGGTCTCCCCCCCCCCCCACACACACACACGCCCACCCGCGAGGAGAAGGAGGGTGTGGGATGTTGCAGGAGGAAGCTGGTTGTGGGGGTTGTCCCTCCCCCATCTGCTGGGGAGGCGGTGCACCCCTCCCACGCCAATGTGTGCATGGGGTCTCCCCCACTGCACCCCCTGGTGGAGGGGACCAATGCCCCAAGATGGGCACAGTGTTTGGGGGGGAACTTCCCATTGTCATGCATTGGTTTCTCTGGCTTTCCCATCTTCCCCTCCCCCCCAAACAAAAGCCTTAAAAATAGCCCCTGGCTTCTCCAGCCCCAGGGTGGTGGCCAGGGGTGGGCAGATGCCTCTGGAATATTAACCAGGCAGCAGGGCTGGGACACTACAGCCGAGGTTGCTGCTGGGGGGAGGTTCCTTTAGGGGAGGGGTGCTGACTTTTGTCCTACAGGCCTGGCCACTGATCAGCCCCCACTCGTGTCATGCCCCCCCCCAAGCTGTCCAGCTCTGGGCAATTTGCTTTCTGCCCTACAGGAAAATTGTGGGGGGAGGGGCTTCTGGGCCAAACTCCAGCTTTACCCGCCCTCCCCCCGCCCAAGCCGGGAAGTGAATATTAAGGCAACCCAATAATTTGCTCCTTGCTTCAGAGGTTATTGCTGGGTCTCAAGGTGCCCGCTGAGATTGGGGCTGGCTCACCCCATTGCGCCAGTCCCTGCCCTGAAGAGCTCTCAGTCGGAACAGACCGGGAGAGGACAGACACTTCTTCCCATTTTACAGATGGGGAAAGTGAGGCACGGAGCTAGCTGCAGGGACTGGCCCAAGGTCATGCAGAGAGTCAGGAGCAGAGCCAGGATGTGAACCCACAAGTCCTGACTCCTTGCCTGGGATCTTCCTCCCCCATCCCCTCCTACTAAGGCTTTTGGCATGTGGGGACCTTGGGGGAAGGGGTAACTAGAGCCTCCCCCCAGGAGGTATAACTCACAGAGTACCACCCCACCCCTGTGGGAAAGTCCCATCTGGCCTGGCAGAGCTGTTTCGGGAGGGTGGGAGGCTCTGACCTTGCCAAGCCCCCCTTCACCACATCTGGATCAGTCCCACTGCTTTGGGGGGTGAGGAAGAGTTCATAGGAACCGGGATCTGGATCAGAACTGAGTCGGGTTCCACAGAACCAGGGAGGGAGCAGAGTCCTATTTTATCCCAGAACTTTGAGTAGGGAGGTGTCCAGATAAACTGGTCCCCAAGCACTGTCCCTGCTAGTTCTGGAGTCCCAGCTCCAGGCAGCCAGGACGCCTGGGTTCTCTGCTCCCCACTCTGCAGGGTGGGAGGAGGGGCTGGGGGTTAGAACAGGAGGAGGCTGGCAGCCAGGACTCCTGCAGTCGGTAGTCGGGGGGGGCAGGCGGGTGTAATGGGTGGGCAGCCTCAAACTGGCAGAGGAGTGGGGGTGCCAAAGCAGTGGGGTCTAGCGGTTAGAGCAGGGTGCTGGGAGCCAGGGCTCCTGGGTTCTGTCCCCAGCTCTGGGAAGGCAGTGGTGTCTAGCAGTTAGAGTGGGGGGGGCTGGGGGCCAGGACTCCTGGGTTCTGTCCCCAGCTCTGGGAAGGCAGTGGAGTCTAGTGGTTAGAGTGGGGGGCTGGGAGCCAGAACTCCTGGGTTCTGTCCCCAGCTCTGGGAAGGCAGTGGGGTCTAGCGGTTAGAGCACTGGGGCACTGGGGGCCAGGACTCCTGGGTTCTATTCCTGGCTCTTCCGAGGCCACCCCAGCAAACTCACATGGCAGCCAACCAAAGGGCTGCACTTCCCCCGGGAAAAGCAGAGGAAGGGAATGCAACTGGCGCATGCCTTCTGCCTCCCCCTTTGAAT
Source organism: Mauremys reevesii (assembly GCF_016161935.1). Lineage (NCBI taxonomy): Eukaryota > Metazoa > Chordata > Testudines > Geoemydidae > Mauremys > Mauremys reevesii. The sequence goes on from NW_024100874.1 coordinate 314,282, forward strand.
ACACCCCCCAAACTTCCTTCCCCTTCACAGATGCCCCCCTCCCCAGCCCCTCAGTGTTTAGAACTCTCCCTGCACCGAGTGACTCAGCTGTGAGGGCCAATCTCTGCTAATCCCCACCTGGTGCTGCCTGCGAGTGTAGCTGGGACCCCCCTGTGCCAGGTGCCCTGTGGCAGCCATCAGACTCCCCCCTCCCCCGCCGGGTCACTTTCCCTTGGCACCACGAGCTGTGGCCTCTCGTAGCAGGGGCCCACTGCACAGCTCGAGGTACCAAAGCCTCCTGCTCCCACTAGTGGCATAGCCAGGGCACGGCTGGGTCAGTCACTGATGAGGCTGCTGGACACAGACAGACCCTGTGGGCCCCTCTGGCTGCCCAGCCTGTGCGGTCTGGTGTCGCCATTAGGGGGCTCCCCTAAATCCCAGTCTGGACTCAGCCGTGGAGGGTTACACTACACCCCCATCAGGTCCTTAAGGGACAGGGTCTTGCTTTCATGGGCGGGGCTAAGATTGGCTCCTCCTCTTGGGAACTGTCCTCTGGCTGAGGAGGGAGGTGAAAACACCCCCCCACACACACACTCCTGTGGGTTGAAGTAGGCAGTGCATGTGCCTTGCTGCCGCCTCCTACCAATCACATCCATCCTCCATGCCTCAGTTTCCCCTCGTGGACTGTGAGCTCTTTGAGGCAGGGCCTGTCTTTCACTCTGCGTCTGTGCAGCACCCGGCACAACAGGGGCCCTGATCTTGGTCTCTCTAGGACAGGGGTCGGCAACCTTTACTATCAAAGAGCCATTTTGCCCCTCTTCCACTAAAGAAAAATAGTCTGGAGCATAAAACATAACACTGCTTATAAACTTTCAAAAGTTGTAATCTTTTTTTAATTTTACCTGTAACAACAACAGAATACAACAAACAGAAGTGCAGTGTGCATGTGTAGGCCTACTTTGAAATAAATTAAACACTGAACTATGCAGGCCTTTTTGAGTCCTTCCCGTATTTGTGTAAAATTAAAATAAAATGTAGCCCACTTTAATATAAAAAACATATAGTTGCAGCTTAGCAGTTTTAAAAAAGTAAATATAAAATTAGGAACGTTTTTTGACAAGTCCATTTCAGTGTGCTCTCATCCTCTTCGCATTTCATTCCATTTGTGCTCTTTAGCGAGAGTGGCCTTCTGACGGGCGACTTCTTCGAGATCCGCTGTCAGGCTTTTGAACTTGGACACCCATAAGTCTTTATCCGCTATGTCGGCCAGTTCAATTTCAAGATCGGGCTGACTTATCCCTGTGAATGCGGATATGTTCAGCAGGGATGGGTCGATGTCCAGCGGTGTGACAGGGAAGGACAGAGTGTTTTTTTCCTTTCTGAACTTGCTGAATCTTTCTCCAAATGCAGCTTGCATTGCCATAATTGCACGGTGTAAATAATCACAATTTATGTGCTTGTTCTCTTCTTTGAACTCTCTCAGGAGGAAGTGAGAGAGCGTACCTCTCTGTACATCTCTGGCAAACACTGTCATCTTGCGCTCAGACGCCAGAACATGCTCCAGCAACTGCAGGGCCGTGCTTCCCTTTCCCTGGAGATTTTTATTCAGCGTGTTTAAGTGACTTGTCATATCCACCATGAAATAAAACTTTTCCAGCCAATTGAGGTCTCCCAGTTCGGGATAGCTGAGGCCTTTGCTTTCCAAGAAGGTTTTCACATGTTCCAGACAAGCAGCGAAGCGTTTCAGCACGTCTCCCCTTGACAGCCACCGAACTCTGTTGTGCAGCAGGAGATCCAAATATGCGCTCTTGACTTCATCTAACCATGAACAAAACTGTCGGTGGTTTAACCCGTTTGCAATTATTTTGTTCACTATCTTAATAACGAGGTTCATCACTTCCACACATTCAGGGGGGAATGTTTGAGCGCACAGTGCTTCTTGGTGCAAGATGCAGTGAAACATCATCAGCTCTTGATCCAGCGACTTTTGAAGTAAATTCACAAAGCCCTTCTGTGCTCCTCTCATACTGGGTGCACCATCAGTAGACACTGACACCAGGTGAGTGGTGTTTATTCCTTTGGCTTTTAGACAACTCAAAACAGCCTCACAAATGTCCTGTCCCCACGTTTGGCCCTTTAGCGGTATGAGTTCAATCAGTTCTTCCCATCAGAGTTCACATATCTGCATAACAGTGCTGTCTGCTCAATATCGTTTACATCACTTGACTCATCACAGGCAATTGAATATGCTTGAGCTGAATTGATGTCATCAATTTGCTTACTGGTGATGTTTGTTGCCATTTTAATGGTCCTGTCCTTGACGGTCTTTGCAGAGAGAGGCATTTCTTTAATTTTCTGAATAATTTCCTGTTTGTTTTTGAATTTGGAGAATAGATGCTCTGATATTTTTATGAACGATTCTTTCATGTATTCTCCGTCTGTGAACGGCTTCCCCCTCCTTACGATTTCATGAGCTGCCACAAAACTAGCAGCTGTAGTTGAGTTTGGAGAGTTGATCCACTTCTTGAAAGTATGTTTGCTCTGCTCAACTTTCCGTAGTAGTTCCGAAATCGCTCTCTTTTGCCCATCTTCAGTTGGGTACTTTTCAGAAAATGCTGAGTGCTTGTTTTGAAAATGTCTTTCAACGTTACATTTTTTGTTGTTTGCTAATTTCTCGCCACATATCAAGCACACAGGTAAGCCAGCGTCGTTGGCAGTGAAGGCAAAGGAATCTGTCCATGCAGAATTAAACTCTCTATTTTCTTCTGAGATTTTTCTTTTTTGGGATGTATTCATGGTTAGCTTACCGCGGGGGTCGCACACTCAAGAAGCCGCCTGCAGGTAAAGGCGAGGGCTATAGATGTGGATGTGACGCATATTTTAATTGACAAATTATAAAACTTTTTAAAAATTCGATGTTAAAGTATCACCTCGAACTCCAAGATAACTGTGCAACAAAATAAACAAAAATAAAATAATATATAAATAAAAATTAAATTAATAAATAACCGTTATTCTTTTTTTTTCCTTTTGTCAAGGCCGAAAGGAGCCACAACAAGGAGGCTGAAGAGCCGCATGCGGCTCCAGAGCCGCGGGTTGCAGACCCCTGCTCTAGGAGCTGCTGTAATAATAATAATTCCAGCTGTGGTGGCAAAGTGTAAATGAAGCAGAAGATAAAAGCCCTACTACTGCTGCAGTGAAGGGCAACTCCGCCATTTAGCTTGGGCATCTCGATAGGGCTGTGTTCAATGCCGGACGCTTGCAGAGCAGCCCACCGAGCCACATAAGGTGGCACTCGGAGTTGGGCAAACAACGCCACCTCCCTCCCTGCAGGGGGATTTAGGGGGCTGAATTTCCAGTGGGAGCTGGGAAAGGGGGGAGCCCTCCAGTGCCCAATGGGTTAATTGAACAAGAGAAAGGAAGCTTGGTTGTCTGGTGCCAGTTCACATGCAGGAATTACCAGCCTGCTTTAGGTCAGGGGCCCACCTAGCCCGGTATCCCATCTGCGACGGTGGCCATAAGGAGACCCCCTAGTAGGGCAATTCTAGGACCGCCTGCCCCCAGGGAATATTTCCCCGGGTAGTAGGTAGCAGTTGGCTCAAGGCTCAGATCCCTGCCCAGTAGCTTGGTTCTATTTTAATCCTCATTATTATACCCCTGGAGAGTCTCCTGTTCTGTATAATTGTCCCGGAGCGCGGTGTTCTGGTGGCAGTGAGTTCCACAGGCCGCCCCCCTCCAAGTTCCTGGGCTCCTGGGGGGATTCTCTGGCTGGAAGAGGTCAAAAGGTCAGACTGGCTGGAAATCTAGGACTTGGGTTTGCCAAGGCCTTGAGAATTTCATCCCCTTATAAAATGCACTGGGTGTTGTCATCACAATCCATGTCCAACGGTACGGCCTGATGCCTGGGGAGGGGGGCTCCCGTGGGGCAGGCTTTGGAGTAGCAGACAAGTGGGCCAGACCCCCAGCTGGTGTCAATCAGCCACCACACCCGGGTTCACATGGCCAGAGCATCTGCTTTTCGCGCTGCATCCGCCCAGGCCGGGGGCTGTCCTCCGGCCAGAGCCTGCGCCCTGTGCCCACGGCCTGTTGTGGTGAAGCCGCCCTCACCCCCGGGAACGCCCAAAACAGACACCGCAGAAAGGAAAAAAAACCCAGGAGCTGAGAGCCCTCACCCTCGTCTCAACCGCCTTCTGCCCCGGCCCTGAACCGGCTGCACTGGGAAGCCAGCCCCGATGCCCCGCACGCCGGGGTGGGGTCATGCCACAGTCGGAGCAGGCTGTTAGCACCCCAGAGCACGGGGAGCGGAGGGATCCCAGCTGGTTACCAACCCCCACCCCACCCCAACACCTCGAGTCTTCATTTCCGGGGGTGACGTTTGATGCTTTTCTCCGCCCCACCCCCCAGCGGCTGCCATCCAGGGGTGGTTCGGCAGACAGACAGAGCCAGGAGGGAAGAGATTTTGGGGTGTGGTTGGCAGAGGTGGCGATTTTTAGCCCCAATTCTGGAGCCCGGGAGCTGATCTGCTCCTCCCTGCTTTTCATTGTTATTATTTAGCCGGCGACAGAGCGGGGGTGTCTGCCACCGGTTTCTGGAGCCGCACTACCTGCCTGGCGCCCAGCTCCGGCGCACGGCGGCGTGGCGGGGGCGTATTTCCCAGTGGGCCTTCTGCGGTAGCACTGAATGCATTAAGGCCACCTCATCTGCTCATGCACGCACATCTCCGGGGCGGGTGGGGGTGAGCTCTCTGCCCTGGCAGATGTGCCCGGGGAATCACAGGTTTGGAACCACATCGGGGTGGGGCGCCTGTGGGGGGGGGCGGGGGATATAGCATCAGACCATGGGAGAGAGACAGAAATTAGGGATGGGAGAGAATTGCTGGGCTCTGCCTCTCCACTGATCTCCCCATCGCCAGGTTATCGGCTCGCTCGCCCCGTCACCCCTGGGTGGGGGAGGGGCTGAAGCTAGGGGGGTTGGGGGTGGCAGTGCCCCTTGGCTTGAAGTGCTTTCCATAGTGTACAGGGTTTACAATGGCTCTCAGCACCTCTGCCAATGCCATGGCCCCCCCTCGATCTCTGTATCTATCCATCCTCCCATTCCCCCCACACCCCTCGATTTCGGTATCTATCCATCCTCCCATTCCCCCCCCCCCCGCCCCTCGATATCTGTATCTGTCCCTTCCCCATCCCCCCCCACACCCTTTGATCTCTGTATCTATCTACCCACCCATCCCCCACCCCACCCTGTCTCTGTCCACCCCCTATACCCCCCACACCCCTCGATCTCTGTATCTATCCACCCCCCTAATCCCCCCACACACCCTCAATCTCTGTATCTATCCGTCTACCCATGCCCCCACACCCCTCAATCTCTGCATCTAGCCACCCACCCATCCCCCACCCCAACTCATCTTTGTATCTGTCCAACCCCTATCCCCCCCACACTCCTCGATCTCTTATCTAGCCACCCACCCATCCCCCATCCCATCCCATCTCTGTATCTATCCATCCCCCACCTCACCCTATTTCTGAATCTATCCATCCACCCATCCCCCACCTCACCCCATCTCTGTATCCACCCACCCACCCATCCATCCTCATATACCCCCATCAATTGCTGTACCCAGCTAGGTGCCCAGACAGCAAGGGTGAAAAATCGGGGTGGGAGTGGGGGGTAATAAGCACCTATATAAGACAAAGCCCCAAATATCAGGACTGTCCCTATAAAATCGGACATCTGGTCACCCTAGTACCCACCCCCCTGTTCTGTTGGGGGTGGGCATTGTCTACATCGGGGCAGTGGGTGGAGCAAGGTGTGGGTCATCCTATTACATAAGGGAGAGAGGGAAATGGGGGGTTTCACCCCACATTTGCTGATAGGGGTCCCCCCATCTCTCCTCTGGTGCCCATAATCTGCTGCCCTCAGGTCTCACACTCTCCCCCCGATAACGGCGGTGGCCAGGATGAGGTGGATCCGAGCTCGGGAGCGGATCTCCCGGACACAAGGGGCTCTGTCAGAGAGCAGGATCCAGCAGTTTACCCCAGCAAGGGATCTGCCCCATTGACTCCAACGGGGGGGCAGGGATAGCTCAGCAGTTTGAGCATTGGCCTGCTAAACCCAGGGTTGTGAGCTCAATCTGTGAGGGGGCCAGTTAGGGATCTGGGGCAAAAATCTGCCTGGGGATTGGTCCTGCTTTGAGTAGGGGGTTGGACTAGATGATCTCCTAAGGTTCCTTCCAACCCTGATATTCTATGATTCTGTGACCCCAGCCGGGGATCTGGACCCATTGACTTGGGATGAAACAGAGCCTTTCTGAGCTCCTACCCCCATCAGCGCCCCGTGCCACCCCCTCGAAACCTGCCACTGGCACAGCGTCCGGGTGTTATTTAGATTTCTGCAGCACTTAGGTTCCAGCTGAGATCGGGGCCCCGTTGTGCTGCCAGGCTCTGCACGGAGCCTGATCTTGAGGGCCCCGCTGGGCGGGGCGCTGCATGGACACACAATGAGAGACAGTCCCTCCCTGACCCAAAGAGATTCCAGTTTAAACAAAGGGAGGATTATCCCCCTTCTGTAGGTGGAGAAACTGAGGCACAGAGCAGTGAAACCTCCTGTCCAAAGTCACTCAGTGAGTCAATGGCAGACCCAGGAGCTGAACCCAGACGTCCTGAGTCCCAGCCTAGCACCATGAGACCCTCCCTCCTCTTTTTCTGAGCACATGGCCCTGGCAAGATGCCTGTTGTCTTCCCCCCCGCCCCCCGCAGCCCCATGGAGCAGAGCAACGGGCCCATCTGGTCTCCACGATGGCTGGGGCTGTCGCCTTTCTCCCAGCAACTGCTTCAGGCTCTCTGCAGACTCAGGAAGGCGCTGACACTGGTGACCCTCAGGTCTCTTGAGTCAACCGTGAAGGCTAGATTCTGGTGGCGACGTTCAGATTGTGACACTGAGTCACCCCAGAAGTAGAGGCCCTGGGAGCGGGCCCCCAGCTGGGGATCTGGTCCCATCGACTCCAGTGGAGCGACACCACTTTACACCTGCGGGGGATCTGGCCCATTGACTGCAGTGGAGCCAGGGCTGGGTTACGCTCGCCGGGGAGCAGGCCGGGGGCACTCCCTGCTACGTACGTCTAGCGGTTGAGATGAGCAGCACTGGAGAAACGGCTGAGATGATTCTTGTCTCTCTGCCATCTTCCATCATCTCTCGCCGCTCCTAATTCAATCATCCTCCCCTCCCCCTCTCTGTTCCCCTGTCCCGTCCCCCCTGCCCCTCTGTAGTTCCTCCACACACCCCTCCCGCCCCCTCCCTCCAGCCGCGGCAACCCCTACCTGTCTCGCAGCCCCGTCCCAGGCGGTGGCTAATTGATATGATAATCCAGCGCAGACTTGATTAGGGAGATAATTGGCTGGTGCCGGGCCAGGGAGCACGGTCCCTGCTCAATTTGGTCGGAGTCCGCAGGGGCCGTGAGAGTTTGGAAAATGCCCTAATCGAATTTCCGCCCCAGCAAACCCAACCCCCGCCCCGGGCACCGCGCTGGATTCGGCCGCTCGTGCCTGGGCCCAGCAGCGCCCTCTAGGGGTGAGGGCTGTGGGGCCAGAGCTCTGGGAGTGCCGCTCCCTCGAGGACGACTCACACGCTCAGGGACTAGGAGACTCAAGGTTCAAATCCCCGTTCCGCACTTGGGATTTTTCACCTGCCAGCTGTGATTGGCGGAGCTTCATTCCAGCTTCCTTTTGGCCACTGGTGTGTTGTCCCAATGCCAAACGTGGAGGTACAGCTGGGGAGAAACCCAGGAGTCCTAATTCCCAGCCTGCCCCCTCCCCTGCTCTAATCATTAGACCCTACTCCTCTCCCAGAGCTGGGGATAGAACCCAGGCATCCTGACTCTCAGCCCCCCCGAGCCAGGGGAGAACCCGGGAGGTTCACATAAGAGGATAATAGCCTACTACTGCTGCCAGTGAACAGAGTTCCTCCTTTAGCTGAAGCAGTAGAACCCCGCTGGGAGTGCTGGTTGGCGTTCAGGGCTCAGATCTTAACATTAGGTGTATTGGGGGGTGCCAGCCAAGAGCGGGGTGCCAGGTGCTGCACAGACACTGAGCGAGTGAGTCCCGGCCTCAAAGAGCTGCCAGCCTGAACAGACCTAGAGTGGGAGGAGAAACTGAGGCACAGAGAGGGGAGGGGCTTGCCCTAGGTCACCCAGCCAGGTAGCAGCCAAGCCAGGAATAAACCCTGGGTTTCATGGCCTAGCGTCTCCGCCCACTAAGCCTCGCAGCCACGGCCTGCGTTGTCTCAGCGCTCGGAGGGGTTAAGCTAAGGCCAGCAGCAAACGTAAATGCAGCCTCCAGCTCACATAGATCCTGGTGTCCTCCCCCGAACCCCCCTCCACCATTCAGCTGGGCCTGTGTGTGATGCTGTCCCTTTAAGACTCCATGGGTCATTGAGTGGCACGGAAGCCTGTGAAGCAGGATGATAAAAGCGAGGGGAGTCCCTGCAGAAGCCAGCCTGGGGCTGGGTGTATTAACGATGGTTAATTAGCGGCATGTGGCCCATCGGAGGCTTCTCGGATAGGACTGAGCCAATCCTTGCGAGCTCAGACTCAATGCTGTCGCATGGGGAGGGAAACTGAGGCACGGGATGAAGCAGTGACTTGCCCAAGGTCATGCAGCAAGGTGCAGCTGGGGAGGGAACCCAGGAGTCTTGATCCCCAGCCCCAACCACTAAACACCACTCCCCTCCCGGAGCCGGGGACAGAACCCAGGAGTCCTGGCTCCTCCCACCACCACGACCCACTCAGCTTCATTCACATCCGCTATTGGGATAGAACCGGCAGCTCCTGACTCCAAGCCCATCCAGATCTAACCACTAGACCCCTCCCCTGAGGTGGGCATGGAACCCAGGAGTCCTGCCGGCCAGCCCAGCTCCCTCTGTGTATTCCCCGCAGGCCACCTCTGCCACTGAATCCCAGACCCTGGCCCCACATGGCTGCCCCCCAGCTTCCCACACCCAGATGCCACGCGAAACCTGGGAATTTTCCCACCATGTTTGAGGCTGACGTGAGAGACCAAATTCCCCCAAAGTCCATGAGCCCTTCCTCTCTGAGCGGTACTGGTGTCTAGCACACCCCAAACCCCTCAGCTGAGAGCCCCAACACGTGGCCCCTACTAGCTCACTTGAGCTAAAGGAGGAACTCCACCGGCCAGTAGGAGCTGTAGGCTTTTATCCTCTCTGTGGAGCAGCCACTAGGGGGCAGACTGCAGGTTCTGTGCTGGGCTCTAGAGCTTTTCTAAAGCCGCCACAGAATTCTGGGGGTGTCCCAGAGCAGGGGCACCCAGCTGGAGACCCCTGGGCCTGATCTCTCAGGGTGCTGACGTCCACGGGAAGCCCGACCCATGGTATGTTGGTTGGAGCAGGGATGAGCTGAGCCCAACCCCCTGGTGCTGAGCGTACCAGCCAGGAAGAGACACGGGGAGGGGGAGGCACAAAGTGCCCCAGGAAGGGTGGGGTCACAGCTCAGGTTGGGAACCCCATGGTCGAGGCACCCCAGGATCCTTACCCCGTGCTCCCCCCCCCCCGGCAAAGGGGTGCAGTTGTCCCTGTTCTGTATCTGTAGCCATGATACCATTGTTCAGAGCCGTGGCTCCTTTGTGCCCCCAGAACAAGCTGGCAGTGGAAGGCTGGGCTTGGGAATAGGCTCTGGACTGGGATCCAGATGATTTGGGGGCAGGTCCCAGATCTGCGCCACCCTGGCTGGGTCACGTCATCGCTCTGTGCCTCGGTTTCCCCATCTGATAAATGGGGAAACTAATCCCTCCTTTGCCTGTTGAGATGGGGACGGACTCTCGCTTCCAGCGGCCCGGCTATCACAGCGCTGATGTGGCCACGTTATGCCAGCGGGAGGGAGCTCCCCCCAGCGACATCATAAAACCAGCTCAACGAGTGGCGGTAGCTATGCCGGGGGAGAGCATCTCCCACCGACATGGTGCTGTGGAAACGACCACTTATGCCGGCAAAACGTATGTCTGTCGGGTATGTGTGTGTTTTTCACACCCCTCAGCGACAAAAGTTTTGCCGACATAAGTGCTAGTGTAGACATGGCCTTAGTGTGTGCAGCGCCTGGCACAACAGGGCCCTGATCTCGGCCGGGGTCTGGGCAGCGCCCGGCACAAGGGGGCCTTGATCACGGTCGGGGTCTGGGCAGCGCCTGGCACAAGGGGGGCCCTGATCTCGGCCGGGGTCTGGACAGCGCCTGGCACAAAGGGGCCCTGATCTCGGTGGGGTTTGTGCAGCGCCTAGCACAAGGGGACCCTGATCCCAGTCAGGATCTGTGCAGCGCGTGGCACAAAGGGGCCCTGATCTCGGTGGGGTTTGTGCAGCACCTGGCACAGTGGGGTCTTGGCCCATGACTGGGGCTCCTAGACATGCCCCAGCACAAAGAATCACTAATAATAAAGCAGCCCAGAGAAGGGGTGGGGCACGAGGGGCTCCGTGGGGGATGGGCTCCCGGGCCCTCACTCTGGGAAGCTGTCACGCCCCCTGTGTGATCATTTCAGCCCCAGCTCCTCCTTCGGTTCCCTTTGCTGTGGCTGGGGATGGTGGCGTGGGGCGCTCGTCCCGTCTGCGCTGACGACGGCGGGTCTCCGAGTCAGGCCGTTCGCAATCCAGTCCCGCCCTCCCCAGAGCATGGCTCACCTGCCCACGCCCTCCTGTGTCACAGCCACGGGGCCCTGCCATGGGCCTGGCCGGGCACCTGGGTGCAGGTTCGCTCCACGGCAGGGCGGGTTCCGGGCCCTGTCGCTGGATCAGGAGCTAGGAAGGAACCAGCCAGATCTGCAGGGTTTTTCCCCATTTCATCAGTGTTTCTAGGAGCAGTGGAGACGTTCCCCCCTCGTGACTTCCCAGGACATTCATTAGGTGTATTATGGTAGCATCTAGAGACCCCAGCTGAGATCGGGGCCCCCTTATGCCAGGTGCTGCACAGACCCCGACCGAGCACAGACCCTGCCCCAGAGAGCCAACAGTCTAAATAGACATAAGAACATAAGAAAGGCCGTACCGGGTCAGACCAAAGGTCCATCTAGCCCAGTATCTGTCTACCGACAGTGGCCAATGCCAGGTGCCCCTGAGGGAGTGAACCTAACAGGCAATGATCAAGTGATCTCTCTCCTGCCATCCCTCTCCATCCTCTGACGAACAGAGGCTAGGGACACCATTCTTACCCATCCTGGTTAATAGCCATTTATGGACTTAGCCACCATGAATTTATCCAGACAAGTGGTGGAAGGTGAAACTGAGGCACAGAGAGGGGAAATGAATTTCCCAAGGTACCTAGCAGGTCAGAGATGGAAATAGAACACAGGTGTCCTGAGTCCCAGGCTACTGACCCCTGGGGTCTCCTTTTGTGAATGGAGGGAGAATCTCTGTGTCTCATCATGTCAGTTTCAGCCCTGTTGCATCCTGGGGTTTGTAGTTCCCAGGCATTAGGTTTCCAGCAGGATGAGGACAGTGCAGAGGAAGGGCAGAGTTAAGGGTATCTGGGCAATCTTTGAACTCCCCATTTCCACCCTTGGCCTAGAGCATATCTGTCCACGGGCAGCTCAGAGTTCTCTGCCCACTGCAGCCACAAAGGGGATGGGCATTCGCCCAGTGTCAATCTTCAGTCCCCTCTAGTGGCCACTTGGCACAACAGGACAAGAGCCTACTATTGCAGCTGGGTGGAGGCACCTATCTGTTTCCGCGTGACACTGGCGGCACTTTTGCGGTTCCAGGCTTGCTGACAGCCCAAGCAGGGAGCAGCCTGGCATTGGCAGAGCTAATTAGACCCTCTTCCTTCCGCCCCCCCGGCCTGTGAGCTGAAAGCAGGTATCCCGGCCTCCCAGGCCCTCGCCACCTGCCCCCACCCTTAATGCCAGATTCATTATTTAAAAGCAGGGTGGAAAGAAGAAAGAAAGCAACCTTCATTATCATATCGAGAAAATTACCCCCATCCCCTTAACTAGCAATTTTCCTGCCACATAGTTCAGCGCTGACTAGCCCATTAATTATAGAGATGAAAAATCATTTGGAAACCAGAAAGGAAACTAATTGGCTCTTCCCCCAGCTCAAATGAGCCGGTGCTAGCGGGAGAAGGGAGCAGGGATCCCGGTCACGAGAGGATCCCGACGGGGTCTCCTCCTTGGGAAGATTTCTCGAGACTCTCCCTTTGCTCGGAGCAGTCTAGGGAGTATGGCATGTGGTCAAGAGGAAAGAGGGGCCTGTGGTTAAGGTGTGGGGCTGGGGGAGATCTGGTTTCACTGCCCTGCCTCAGGATGACCTTGGCTGAGTCAAGTCACCTCTGCGCCTCAGTTTCCCCATCTGTAAAATGGGGATAATAGACCTTCCTTTGTGTATTCAGACTGAGCTCTTCAGAGCAGGGGCTGCCTCTGACTCTGTTTCTAGACGCAACCATAACGTGCGTAACAACAGTGGATCTGAACACTGTCTTGGTTTTAAGACAGCTGGAGTCTAGGTTACTGAGCATTGGCTGAGGATCCAGGACTCCTGGGTTCTACTCCTACTCTGGGAGGGGAGTGGGGTCTAGTGGCTAGAGCAGGAGGGGGCTGGGAGCCAGGACTCCTGGGGTCATTCCCCAATCTGCCATCGACGTGCTGTGCGTGCCAGGGCCTGCAGCGTGGTTTGCCCACACCCCAGCGCCGAGCGCAGATACTCACCCCACAGAGCCAGCTCCCCAGAGCGGGGGTGGGGCAGCGCATGCCCTCCTCCAGCCCCCCAGCGAAGGGGCATGGCTGGCAGGGCTGCTCTCCGCTGCGAGGCCCAGGCCTGCGAGCACCAGGGTCATTACAGGCCAGGACCAAGGGGCATTAGCAGGGGCGGCTCTAGGGATTTTGCCGCCCCAAGCACGGCAGGCAGGCTGCCTTCGGCGGTTTGCCTGCGGAGGGTCCGCTGCTCCCGCAGCTTCAGCGGAACTCCTGCAGGCGTCCTCCGACGCGCGGGACCAGCGGACCCTCCGCAGGCAAACCGCTGAAGGCAGCCTGCCTGCCGCCCTGGCGGCACCGGCAGAGCGCCCCCCGCGGCTTGCCCCCCCCCAGCACGCGCTTGGCATGCTGGGGCCTGGAGCCGCCCCTGGGCATTAGCAGAGCAAAGCCCAGCGAGGAGGAGCCTGGTCAGCACGAAAGCGTCAGCAGCGCGGGGATAAGGGAAGGGGCTGCGGGTCAGGAGTGAGGAGCAGCGGCTGAGCTGGGGAGGTTGGGGAGTCCCAGGCTGGGAACAGAGTGCTCCTCACTCCCGACCTGCAGCCCTCCATCCCATCCCGGGCGCCCCTGAGCAGGGGACAGGTCCCTTCTCCAGCCTGACCTTCGCTCCGAGGGAAAGTGCTGAGGCGAGAGAACCTAACACCGGGCTGGGGGGGCCGAGTGCTGCCTGATCTCCACTCCCCTCCCCTCCTTGTCTTCCAATCCCTCCCCTGGGGGAGCCGCAAGTCAAGGGCGTCCCGGCTCCTGTTTCATGCTGCGGTGTCCCGTGGCCAGGTGAGGCGGCTGGGGTGATGGCCCAGCTCCCCTGGGGGCACCGCGTGATGACTCAGCCCCTCGGGGGCCAGGCCTGCAGCTCTGGAGCTGGGGGGCGGGACGGGACGGTCACTCAGTGTCCTTCCCAAGCTGCTGGGGTTTGGGCCAGGGGAGCAGCGCAGCTGGGGAGGAGCGCGTCTGGGAGCTGTGCACAAGGGGCCCCCAGGCTCCTGGCCTGCAAAGGGGGCCTGGATTCCTGGCCCATGTAAAGGGGGCCAGGTTGGGCCCCACTGGTGTAACAGATGCAAGCCATGCGCCGCGTCTCAGGCTCCGCCATTGTGGCTGCAGCATCTGTAGGGGGCGCTCTCCCCCTGGCCGTCAGTGCTGGCCCCAGGCCAGCTCTAGGGGGTATTGGGCTGGGGGCCGCGTGCCGAGGTTTAGGGGTGGTAAAGCCAAGGGGTCCCCTCCCCCCACCTCAGGGTCTGTCTCAGAAGAGGCTTCTGCCCCCGCCCCTCCCGGGATGGGCCCAAGCAGCTTTGCCGTCACTCCGGGGGAAGGAGCCTGGTGGGGGGAGATGGTGGAGGAGTCTGGGAAAATGGACCCCAAATGGGGGAGCTGCCTCTTTTCCGGCTGGGGTGTGGGGGGGTCCTGCCCCTGCTCCCAAACAGTGGCCCCGTCTGACCCAGATCAGAGCCCGTGTGAGGATGTTGGATGGAACAGGGGCTTCCCGTGGGGGCTGCGTTTCTGGGGGGATCCCCAGGGGGCATGAACAGGGGCTCCCCACATTTCAGCACATTTCTGGGCAGAGCCAGGTAATTGGGGCCAGACCCTGGGCCCGAAGCAGTGGCTGGAAGGACTTCAGTGGGCTTGGGCTCCCACTCCTGTGATGGAAACACAGGCATAGACCAGTGTGCCCATCTGCCCCGGCATCCCGTCACTACTAGCACCAGCTAGTCCAGTGGAGGGGGGAATACCAGCCCAGGGGAAGCGACTGCCTGACCCCAGTGTTCGGCTCCTGCCCAGAAGCAGGTTTATATCTCTGACCCCCGCATACCTCCCTGCCAGGTGACACATTCCCCTTCCCACGTGAGCCTTCGTTCTGAACCCACTGTGACACCCTGCAGCAGGGAGTTCCACAGGTTGATCAAATGGAGCTGCTTCCAGGAGAGGCCACTTGGAGGTGGTGGCTCGGGATACCTGGGCTCTGTTCTCGTCTGACTCGTTTGCAACCTTGTGCAAGTCCCTGTGCCTTAGCTTCCCATCCATTGTGTGTAAATTATTTGTCAAGGACTGTCTGTCTCACTGGGGGTCTGTGCAGCGTCTGGCGCAGTGAGGCCCTGATCTTGGTCCAGGTCTGTGCTGTGCCTCCATCCCCAAGGTGCTGCTGTGATATAAATAACAATGAGTTTGCAATGTGGTGCCTTTTTGCTGACGCTGTCTTCTCCTGGTTGCTTGCGTCTCTGGAAAGGCACCTTTGCTCTGCCTCCATCCGATCCCAAGTCGGGTGAGATCTGTTCCTGATGGGAGGGAGCATTGAAAATCAGCTGCTTCAGTTGTGGTGTTGTTTGAAATACGGGTTTACCAAAAATGCCAGCGACTCAGTTTCCTTTGTCCCAAGATCCCTGCTGAAGAGAGACAAGAAGTCAGGTGGCATTTTTAGGAAGCAAAAAATATCAACATCTCATCCAAAAAGAACATTAAGGTGGCAAAATCAAAGGGCTACAATGTTGGGAAATGCAAGAATTAAGGTTGCTTGGGTAACCTTAACTCTGCCCTCTGCTGTGTCTGCATTATAAGTCGCTCTTTCATGACATCCAAAGCTATTCTTTTCACAAGACCCCTGCCTCATTCAGTGCACAGGACAGATGGCATTCACTGGATGAGCAGTTATGCCAGCTTTCTTTTTGTCACCCTCATTCAGTGTGTGGCCCCAGACCCCATTCACTGCCACCGTCCGAACCCAGAGTTATTAATGTCCTCATTGACTTTTCTGTGGCACTCATCCCGGAGGGCTTCTGGGATATGAATGAATTTCTCTTCCCAACACCCCACGAGACGAGTAGTATCCCCACTGCCCAGCTGGGAAACAGCAATGCAGAGATTGAGGTCGCCCCTCGCAGTCCCAGCACCCCAGTGGAAGCGGGTGCTGGGATCCTGTCATTCAGCTGCGTTCTGGAATCCTTGTCCCCCCCATTAGCCATAAGACCTTCCTTGCTATTCACTCCGCATCTTCCAGCTTCTGCAACAGATGAGGCAGGGTCCTACCACAGCTGCCTTCTCTCCCCGCATAAAATGGATCCAGGCCCGGGGCAAGGCCAGCCAGTGCCCTGACTGGGACAGGGTCCTGTGGGTAGAGCTGATGTGACTGTGTCACTAAAGAGCGTCTCTTAATGCAGATGCACAAGGCAGCAGTCAGGGCTGGCTCTAGCGTTTTTGTCGCCCCAAGCAAAAAAAATTTTGGCTGCCCCCCCTGTCCCAGCCCTGGGCTCCTCTCCACACCCCCCTGCTGCCCCAGCCCTGGGCTCTCCCCACCCTTTCCCCCCACCCCACTGCCGGTCCAGGCCTGGGCTTCCCCCTTCCCCCCCACCAGTGCCCCCCCACACACACACCTCCTGCCGCCCCAGCCCTGGGCTCTCCCCCCACACACACCTGCACCCTCCTTCTGCCGCAGCCCTGGTAACTCGCTCCCAGGGCGGGTCATTCAGCAGGAATTTTGGATGTGCACAAAACACTGACAGGACTGGTTCCCATATGGTTACAGAGCTGCAGTAAAGTGGAACAATTTTCAGCTTGTGTGGTTGGAGGATATCTGGATGCATATTATAAGACTGTCCTACATAATTGAGGAAAAGTTGAGGTGCCTTTATTATTCTTTTGTTCCACTCTTTCTTTCTATGGGGAATTTGCCAATGCAATCTCACTGTCTTCCTTTTAAACAAACAAACAAACAAACAAACAAACAAACAAAAAAGGCAATGGCTGTTGAAAATGGCAATTCCAGTCCTAATAATCACTGGGAAGCATTTCTTGCTCAATTTTATCCTACTTTTTCTACAGCAAGTTACAGTGGATCAGTATAATTGATTTGGGAATGAAGTAGCAGCTGCCCAAACTGAGCTTGAGCACTCCTGAATTTTGAGGTGTTCAAATCTGGAAGGCAGGTGCTGGGTGTGTGTGTGGGGGGGAGCACGGCATCATGTATGCAGCAGCGTGTCTGGCGCTGCGCGGAGCCAGACACGCTGGTCTGAGTGGCACAGTAAGGGGCTGGAGGTTGGAGAAGGGATAGGAGGTTACGGGGGCAGTCAAGGGACAGGGAGAAGGGGGTTAGATGGGTCAGGGGTTGGGTGAGCAGTCAGGGGACAGGCAGCGGTTGGATAGGCATGGGAGTCCCAGGGGTTTGTCAGGGGATAGGTAGGGGGTGGGGTCCTGGGGGGAAGTTTGGGAGGTCTCAGGAGGGGGCAGTTGGGGACAAGTCAAAAGGAGGCTTAGTTGGGGCAGGGGTCCCAGGAGGGGGCAGTCAGGGGACAAGGAGCAGAGGTGCTTAGATAGGGGGTGGGGTCCTGGGGGGCAGTTAGGGGCAGAGGTCCCAGGAGGGGGTGATCAGGGGACAGGGAGCAGGGGGGTTGGATGGGTTGGGGTTTCTGAGAGGGGGCAGTAGGAGGGAGTGGATGGTGGCAGGATGGGGCTACCCTCCCCGTGGAGTGTCCTGTTTTTTGAATGTTAAAATATGGTCTCTCTCCACTCACAGCAGGCTGCCGCATGAGGTCCCCCTCCTTCCTTTCCAGTTGGTAGTGGCCAAGGGAATGCTGGGAAATGTAGTTCTTTCCCTGCTCCAGGGCTGGCTCTTTAGGCAGGGAGCTAACCAAGGAACTACAGCTCCCAGAGCCCCCTGTTGGTTCTCAGCTTCCCTGCCGCCCCTGCAAATGAGCTGCCCCAAGCAGGTGCTTGCTTTGCTGGTGCCTGGGTAGCCTCTGTTCTGGTGTTCCAAAAACATGGGTTGCTTCAGGGAGCAGGGTGAGACTCAGCAAGGGGCGCTCTCCGCAGCTGTCAGAGCTGATCCCAAGGCGGCGCTAGGGGGCGCTGTGCTGCAGGGAACAGAGTGGAGGCTCAGCAGGGGGCGCTCTCCTTGCACGATCAGGGACCCCCATGCCCCAGTGCTAGGGGCCATTGTGCTGCTGTCTCCACGTGCAGCTCTGGACGAGAGATTCTGGTTGCTCATGGTCATTAGAGATCAAGGGTGGGGGGGGGAGGGGGACGAAGCTGGAGTCTCGGTTAAATCCGGCCGGGGTGATGGACATTCCAGCCGCAGAGAACGGCCCCAGCCAGAGCTGAGAATGAGCCACGACTGACAGTCCAGCCCCATGAACCCCTCTGTCCGTCCGTCTGTCCACCCCCATCGCCCCCTCTGTCCATCCGTCCATCCCTATCACCCTGTGTCCATCTTCTCTGTCCAACCCCATCACCCCCTCTGTCATCTGTCCACCCCCTACACCCACTATGTCCATCCATCTATCCATCCCCGTACACCCCCTCTGTCTGTCTCTCTATCCATCCCATTCACCCTCTATGTCCATCTGTCTATCCAGCTCCAGTCACCCCCTCTGTCCGTCTGTCCATTCCCAGGCACCCCCTGTGTCCGTCTGTCCATTCCCAGGCACCCCCTGTGTCTGTCTGTCTCTCCACCCCCATCACCCTCTGTGTCCATCCACCCCATTCACCCCCATGTCCATCTATCCATCCCATTCACCCCCTATGTCAGCCTATCCATTCCCAGTCACCCCTCTATCCATCTCTCTATCCATCCCATTCACCCCCTCTGTCCGTCTGTCTGTCCATCCCCATTCACCGCCTCTGTCCCTGTGTCTATTCATCCCCAGTCACCCCCTCTATCTATCTATCTATCTATCTATCTATCTATCTATCTATCTATCTATCTATCCCTATTCACACACCCCTCACTGTAGGCTCTGGTCAGGGCCCCCCACCCTCAGCCCCATACGATTTCTGCACCGCGGTGCTGCCCTGACTTGCGCCCATGTGCACCAATGCCAGCAGCTGCCTGTGGCAGTGACTGTTAATCATCCCTCTCTGCCAGGACGCTCCGTGAGGGGGTTCTCCAGCCAGGCCCTTCCCACCCCCGGCCCCTACCCAGCTGGACCCATGCTGGGCACTCAGCACCCTCAGGACAGTCACACAGAGCAGGGCAGGGACAAGGCAGGAGGCCACCGTGGTGGGCTGGGGGTCAGGATTGGGGGGCCGGCAGAGCTGCTGTGACGGAGAGCGGCTGTGGGTCGGGACGGGGCACTGGCAGCGCTGTGATGGAGGAGCTGAGGCTGGGCTAACGGGGGGCGGCGGGTCGGGATTGGGGGGCACCAGCAGAGCTGTGATGGAGGAGCCGAGGCTGGGCTAATGCGGGGCTGCGGGTCGGGATTGGGGGGCACCGGCAGAGCTCAGGGCAGAGGTTTCTCACTCAGAGCCCCCCCCCCCATTCTCAGGATTAGCCAGATTCCATTTCGCCGGGGGAGGCAGGGACATATCGCTCGTGCTCAGATTTGTGATTTACGCTGCTCGCTGCTAATGAGGACACGGAGAACGGCCTGTTCCCAGCGAATTCGGCTAATCCTCCCGGCCGTGCTGCGATGCCCAAACAATCCCCCCTCAGCTCCTTCCCGCCCTGACACCGAGCAGCTCCCTCCAGCCCCGGCCCCGGCCGCGGGGCGTCCCACGCCATCTCTCTGGGATCGGCAGAGCGGGGCGGGGGGGGGCAGGGCTGCGGGTCGGGATTGAGGGGCACCGGCAGAGCGGGAGGGGGTGAGCCCAGAACCCAAATCCAAAATGTG
Organism: Mauremys reevesii; assembly: GCF_016161935.1. NCBI lineage: Eukaryota > Metazoa > Chordata > Testudines > Geoemydidae > Mauremys > Mauremys reevesii. The sequence continues at coordinate 333,594 of NW_024100874.1, forward strand.
GATATGCCATTAACCGCCCCCCCTTCCTCTGGCTCTTGTCAAACTCTGGCCTCAGCCACAAATTGGGGGGTTATAAAGAGCCCCCAGCTGGGGCAGGGACAGAGGTGGGAGATGGAGCAAAACTGCAGAATTTCCAATTCTCACTTGTAGCCCCAGCCCTGCCCCTGCCACAGCTCTGCCGGTGCCCCTCAAGCCTGATCTGTGGCCCCTGCTAACCCAGCCCTGCCCCCCGCCCCCCACCACCAGCTCTGCCGGTGCCCCTCAAGCCTGACCTGCGGCCCCTGCTAACCCAGCCCTGGGCTCTCAGTCAGTCTGAAGCTGTCTGGGGCTGCAGACATTAACCCTTTCTGTGCCACCCACGACATCTTCCCCACTTTAGTCTTTGCACCGGACCTGGCTCCCCGCCGAGCTGCGCTGGAGGGCTGGGTTCCGGTGCCCATCTGCAGTGGCCTTTGGATGGTGCCTGGTGGGTGAAAGGCTGGGACCAAGACTGGGACCCTGAGCTGAGGGCAGGGTCCCAGCTGCCCCACAGGGGTGCTTATAAAAGGGGAATGTCCCCCACGGGGCCCCACTCCAGAGGGGCCAAGCCAGAGCTCTCTGTGGCCCTGAGGGCCTTAGTGATCTTTGCAAAGGCCTTTTGCTCCAGTCTGGTGGCTGCTGAGGCTGGGGGCAGGTGCAGGGAGGCTGCTGGGAGATCCCAGGCCTGTAGCTGAGGGCTTGGCTACACTTACAAATTTGCAGCGCTGCAGCAGGGTGTGAAAACACACCCTCTCCAGCACTGCAAATTGCGGCGCTGCAAAGCGCCAGTGTGGTCAGAGCCCCAGCGCTGGGAGCGCGGCTCCCAGCGCTGTCCGTTATTCCCCACAGGGAGGTGGAGTACGGGCAGCGCTGGGAGAGCTTTCTCCCAGCGCTGGTGCTTTGCCTACACTTAGCACTTCAAAGCGCTGCCGCGGCACAGCCTGAGACAGGTTTGTGCCCCACTGCTGATGGCGCTGGGGAGTCTGCATGTGACACGGTGCTGTGGGATATTGGGGGTACCTGCCCCCTCCTGCACTGCCTGGAGGCCGCTGCCTCTAGCTGCATGGAAAGATTAAAGGGAACTACATTTCCCAGCAGCCCTCTCTCCCTACAACACATGGAAAACTACAGCCCTGCCAATCACTGGCTGGGGGCTCTGAGCTGGCAGCGTAGCCTAGTGGGTAGGGCTCTCCCTTGGGACTCCGGACTCCCGGGTTCTCTTCCTGCCCTTGCTGGGTGACCTTTAGCAAGTCCCTTCCTGTCTCTGTGCCTCAGTTTCCCCTGCATTTAAAGAGTGAGCTTTCGGGGGCAGGGACTGTATCTGTGCAGCGCCCGGCACAAGAGGCCCTGATCTCAATTGCAGCCTCTAGGAGCTCGAGTGAGACTCATTGTGCGAATTGCCCTTTGCTTGGCTACTGCTTCAAGGCCAGTTACAAACATAGATTTCCCCGCCCTCCCCCCCACATGGCACTGTTTGGCAGGAAGATCACAGCCTTGTGGAGTAGTTGGCAAATCCTGAGAAAGAACATTCCCACAGGGCCCAAAGGGGATGGGCTGGACCATGACGAGTGGGGCCGGTGCTGCATGGGCAAAATTGAAACTGACCAGCAGCCAAAAGTCCGGGGAGCCCGTCACAACCTCAGGGGCTGCTCCTGGGCCCTTCAAAGCTGCCCCAGCCTGTCCTGATGCTGCAGGGAAAGGTCTCCGTGCTCAGAGCAGGGTGCGAGGGGATGGGCTAAAAGGATCTGTAATAATGCCAAGTGGGGGGCGGGGAAAAGGGATTAGGAGATTCTGTTCGCTGAAAGGGGCAGATTCAGAACTGACCAAAGAAAATCCCCTTTTCACACCAGGTGGCGTTAGCCTCTGGAACTCTCTGCCACAGGATGTCGGCGAGGCCGAGAGCCTAGCGAGCTTCAAAGAGAGGTTGGACATTTTTTGGAGAAGGAGACTATCCAGAGTTAATCAGTCCAGCCAGCAGCGTATTGGCAGGGAGATAAAACCTCCTGATTTGATGCTTAAGACGATCTCTGCCTATTAGTGCCCAGGCTAAAACCTGATATGGGCGCAGATTATCTCCCAGCTGCCACTGCAGGGTTCTTACACCTTCCTCTGCAGCAGCTGGCTCCTGTCGGATGTGGGACGCTGGGCTAGATGGGCCGTTCCGGGCTGGAAATGTTTCTATTAATCTCCACAGGAAATTGATTCATAGGTTCCCAGGCCAGAAGGGACCATTGTGATCATCTAGGCCGACCTCCTGCATACCCCAGACCCTGGGGCTTCCCTGGATTCATTCCTGTTGGAACCGGAGCAGGGCTTTTAGGAAACCAGCCACCCGGGAGCCTGCTAGTGTAGACAGAACCTGCACAGCCCAGCCTCGATCAGGGCACTACAAACCCACCAAGGGTCTTGCTGGGGGATGCCCCTAGCGGGTGATGGGAGGCTGATGTCACTGCCGAGAAGGTTGGGTAGTGAAGGAGAATGGGTGGGGAAGGGATGGCCCAGCAGCTCTGCTCCCAGAGCACGAAGCAACGTGATTCTCATCTGTCCTATGTGGTTCGGACTCTCTCTCCAGGGCTAGAGCCGGGTGTGCCGTGCACTGGTTTGCTGTGGGAGGAGGGTCTGTTTTATATGCCTGCGCTGCACTTATAGGAGAAGGCTGGTTGGAGGAACGCACCCAGCTCATGCGGTTGGGCTGGTCCGTAGTTCATGTGGCAGGTAGTTCCGCTGTCCCAACCAGCCCCTGAGAAAGTTCTGTCTCCTGCAGACACCAGCTTTACCCTGAGGTTAGAAAGTTCCTCTCCGCTAAGACCAGTGATCATGCTGGAGGGGGGAAACCATGTGATAGTGTTAGGCCTGAATGAAAATATAGCAGACAAAACAGTTATGCTAACCTGACTGAAATCAGGCTAGCAAAGGTTTTGGGTAATCCCAGAGTGGAAAAGTATTGAAAAGCAGCATTGTTTAACAGAGCCCTGGAAAACGTGAGACAAGCCTGAGATAAACCAGGGATTGCATGGCTGGCATACCATTAGCTGTGCTAAGGACAGTGTTTGAAGAGCTGATAAGGAACTCTATCATCCCACGGTTCAGATTCTAACTTTTGGTTGAGTTATAGGTTTGTTTAAAAACTCCCCTGTATTTCTAACTGGGTGTTGTTAAGATATAATTAATAATCTAAAGTTGTAGACATAAAGTCTAGGCATGTGTGTATATTAAAAGTGTCTAGTTTTAAGTTGTTAAACAAAGGGGGGTGGGTTTTGCTCAAGTGAGTGATGTATGACGTAATAAAACTGTCTATATAGGCTAATGCTAAGCTGTAAAAAGGGGCTGGTTCTCACTGGAGACGAGCGGCCTTTTGTTGATGCGTGCACTTGTCAATAAAAGGCTTTTGATCGGACCTTGCTGGTGTTGCCTGTCTCTTTGTGAACAGACAACGAATTTCGCTGTCGGGTGTCGAAGAAAAACTCAGTTCTCACTTTTTGTTTGGATGCAGCAAAATCAAATACTTTATTATTTCTCCAGTAATTACCATGGAGGGAGAGAGTGCCATAGGACACAGGGTCCTGGACAGGTCTCTCAACTGGTAAACAATCACAGCAAGCCTTTATACCTTTTACAGACAATTTCTAGCAATAATACAGACAGTAAAAAACAACAAATACATTTTGTTTATACATAAGCTTTCCTCCTATCTCACTAGAAAAACAAGACTGCAAGACTGCACATTGCAAGGTCGTAATAACTTTCACACAATTCACTCTGTCTTACATTATCTTGCTTCCTCACGTCACCAGGGTCACAGTTAACCTAACTCATGCTAACTAACATTCATTAAGATCTCTTCAAAACCTTGTTAATTATTTACTGGCTTCCACACTCCCCCCTTTTGTACTTCTAGTACAACAAACATTTCAAATCCCAATTTGCATCAAACCATGGATATCAGATTCTACAGCAAATATGTCAATCTTAGGGTTTTCATGGGATGTAATGACAATGCATGATCAGCACGAACATGAAAGGTATTGCTATTCTTACGTTATTTACAACAACAACAACAACAATATAATCCTAAATTAACTAACAACACTACAAATAATAACAATCCTATAGGAATAATATAATGGGGCTGTTGTACAATCGTGAACACAAAGCACAAAACATCATACCTAGTACATAAAGTAAACACTCTATAAGCTGTATGAAAGGCATTCCTTCCAGCTTGATATACATTCTAAAACATGGGAATTTGCCCTTGCAATTCAGAGATTCTTCGAACCTTAGGTAACAATGAAAGCAAATTTTGAAACCAATCAGGTACTATTCTAGTTTAATTAAAATATACCTGAAATCTAAGAGCTACATGTAACATTCTATCTGCAGGCCAGGAAATGATAGGATTGCCTGCAGCAGTGGTAAGATCAATATGTATATCGTGTAAAGTGGTGTCATTAACGCACACACAGCTATCATTAGGTTGAAAAAAATTGGGTGTCCTGTCAGGGTAGTTCCTTGACCTCCACCCCCTCAACAAATATTGTCATAAACAGTGACAACTTCTCCTAGCTTCAGTTTATAGATACACTGAGCTGTGGTGGTTCTAACGGCCAAAATGTCCATTGACTCTCTATTCTTAACCAAAATGTCAGGTGTCATTCTAGGGGTACTGTCTAGAAATCAGTTGGAGATACCAGGTGGTCTAATTTCCCCAGATGTCTCGGTAAACAATTACAGTCCCACAGGCATCCTCCCCATGGACCCAGCAGGATTCGGTATGTGGGAGCCCACACCCACCCTAACCGGTCCATATGCTTGGAAGGAGCACTGTGAATGTCCACACTTCCATCCAGAAAGTGTCCAAGTATGTCTTCATGACCACAGATCAGATGGTACTCCTGACGTCTGTAAGGGCAGTGGGCCAAGTCTAGTCCAGATCCCACTGCAATGCCTTCCCAGCCTCAGTGATATTCAATACCATCTCTGTCAGTAACTTCTGGGTCATAGAACTAAGGGTGGAAATTACATGTAACTCAGCAACTCCAGCCTGTACTGAAGATAGCTGAGCTTCAAAAATAAGACTAGTGGCCTTTTCTAGTTGCCCCAATTTCTTATCATGTTCTTGGCCTGGAAGAATAGTCCAAATGGCTACTACACTATTGGCCAAATGAAATAACCCAGCCCACAGGGATCTGGTCAATTCCCTTTTTGTCCAGAGGAAATAACCCAGGCCTTTTTGTTGTGCTAATCTAATGGTAGCCCCTTGTGAGCAATCTGGGTATGTAGAAAACTGGATAAGGGCAACGTCAGGTAAAATCCAATTAGGGAGGGCAATACATACTGAAGGATTTATCCAAAACACAGGGCGCAGCCTGTAGAATAAACCCCAAAATCCAATTAATACCACAGTCCCAAGCATGGGTCCCACAAAGTTCTTCCTGCCAGTATGTAATTCTTTGTTTCTTCACCAGGGTCAGTTCTCAGTGTCCTTTTCAGTCAGGAATTCCTGGACTTTGGCAATGTCAGTGGAGTGAGTGTGTCTTCTTCTTTCCCAAAACAATCGAGGTTTAGCATCCTACAGGGGAGAGGTTTCCAGCACATATCACCCTGTAATAGCTGTGCTCTTTTCTAGAAAAGTCTAAAGGCACAGTTGGTCTGTCAGTGGTCAAGGGAGCTTTTTCCCTGCTGTCCAGAAGTACAGTAGAACTAGAAGAAAGAATAGGCTAATCATCAATAGGAAAAGTCTTCTGATGTGGAGGGGTCTTTTTTTTGCAGTGAGAATCCTGGGTCCAAGCAGTCAGTTTGTGGCACTTCACAGCGGTGTCAGTAGTCAGCAGGACTGGGAAAGGGCCTTTCCAGCATGGAGCCAAGGCAGTCTTTCGCTGATGGATCTTTATGTAGACCCAGGCTCCTGGTTCCAACGAGTGGCAAGGTTGCACAGGATCCTTTGGTAGTGCTTCCATCACCTGTGTATAAAAAGACTTAACACATTTCATTAGTGCCTGACAATATTTAAGCATTATGTTATCCAGCAAATGAATGTCCATCTGAGCTGGGGTTAGCGGGGGTGCAGTTGGTAGTCAGCATTGGGTGTCCTGTCAAATTTCATGAGGGCTGAGTCCAGTCGTTCGATTGGGAATGGTTCTCATACACCTCAGTGCCAAAAGAAGGGCATCCGGCCACCTTAAGTTCGTTTCAGCACAAATCTGGGCCAGTTTATTCTTTAAAATCCCGTTCTGGCGTTCCACTGTCCCAACTGTGGGTGGTGAGGGCAGTGAGTTGCACATAACTCCTTTACAATCTGTCCAGTAAAAATGAATCCCACGATCACTGTTGATACCCACAGGGATGGCAAAACGTGGCACAAAATCTTTAAGCAAAATGTCTCAACAGTCCTGACACCTGCTTTCCTGCTGGGAAAAGCTTTAACCCAATTGGTAAATACATCAACTAAAACAAATACATATCCATAACCACAACATGTAGACATCGAAATAAAATCAATCTGAATATTTACAAAAGGTCCCCAAGGAGGAGAGTGGGCTGGCCGCTGCACACCAATCTCGTGTAACTGTAGCAACCATTTCCCCCCCCCCCCCTTCCCTTGGTAGGCAGCCAAGCGGTGTCCTTGACTGGGGCCAGCGCATGTTAGCCATTCTCTTTTTTTCTCCCTTCTTGGCGTTTTTTTCTTTTCTTTTTTTTTTCGTTAACATACAAAGAAAACTGTTACCCTTTACTCATACACCTTTTATACCATGAACACATAAACATTACTGTTATACAGTACATTAGTCTTATTAATCAAGTATGCCACATATACCCTTTCACTAAAATAACCTTATTACAGAACTTTGGAAGAACAAGCCAGGACAAGCACACCCACTTTGAGAAGTTCACTTAATATAACTTCTAGTCCAATAGCTATCCACCATCCCCAGCCCTCTGGCTAAAAGTCTGAGGTAGCCAGAAGGATCCCTCGTACAATATGGGGAGTGGGTTAACTTTTCATGTCCTTGCGTCCAAAGACTGTCAGTATGCAAATTTTAACAACAATTCTCAATGAAAAGATTTGGCCAATGTAATTTCTTTCTCTTACTTAAGAAAATGTATTAGACTTTAGTATATCACATTTTTCTGATATAACTAAACACTTTGTACTCTAAGTTGAACAAAACAAGTATCTGCATTGCAATGCAACATTTTCGCTTGATGTCAAATCAGACCATCTCATGAAAATATTAAACACAACAATTTTTTGGCAAAACACCACAAAACAGAACATAGAACACACAACATAATTGTGACTGCCAGTAAATCATAGTATGTTGAATGCTGTGTAGCTGGCATTAATGTTCTTTGATTATCTGAAAGACAAAAACAGAGGTCCACCCCTTCGGGGCAGTTAAATACTTAAAATATACAAATACTCTTGTTGATTCTAGGCAAAACGAGGAATTACCCCATATTTTCTCGTATGTGCTTCTTAGACAGCCCTGGTTCAGCGGCCTCTACCTTATCAGTTAGTTAATTTGCATTAACACAGATGCTCTCCGGCTTGCTTTTTATTTCTTTTAACTCCTGCTTTTAAACACTGAAAGAAAACATCACCACTTATAGTGCCTGTAGGGCCTAATACAATGTCATTACATAGCACTGTATACATTCTTCAACTGATTTAACAAAATTGTTCATAGCCAAATGAGTGCAATCTAATAATTTCTTTGCCTGAATTCATTCACAAATATGTCAAAGACACCAAAAAACTGTTCTCTTCAGCTTTTTCACAAAGTTCAAGTGCTGTTCCCCCCAGCAAACACAGAGTCAATTTTTCATTTTCCCTTAAAAATCAATTGCTTTCTCCTCCCAACAGCCACTTTACCAATGCAAATCACCATTCCAAATATCCTTCTGAGTATTTGAAATCCTCATGCTTATATTCACTTACTCCTTCTTTCCACTACACCCTCAAAAGTTTCCAAATCTCTCTGTCTGTTGCCCGCCTGCCTGGGCCCGATCCTTTTTTCCTCACTGAATCGTCCCGTCCATGGACACTAGCTTGTTCCACAACCAGTTCTTAGCTAGGAGGGTGGGCTACTCAACTAGCCCCCACCCTTCTGGTCTTGTCCCCAAAACATTTCTACTCACAAGACTACCTGAGTCCTTCCTAGTAAGGCTTGCCACCTGGGCAAAAATACATGGCCATTCACTTAACACATAATCCAAACCCCTTTGGGGGTCTACCCAGAGACCCACCCATTTGTCTGCTGACACTTAAACAGAAAAGAAAATTACACAAAAAGCAAAGAAAATTACAGTCTAAGCCAAATTTTTCTACTTCTATTATATTGTCCGCTATGGGGGGGGGCGGGACTGTAAAATTTCAGGACAACCCCAGAGCTTCATCCCCCACATGGCTTCCACCCTGAGGAATTATGAACGAGAAGTTCAGTTCCGCTCACACACCTAACGCCCAAATGAACAGAGCAGAAAAACATCAGTAACCGGTTAAACAAAACAGAGCCAAAGCTAAATAGTGCACCAAAACCAAATAGTGTTTCCTTATTCTATTAGAGCTCACCTATAATCATGCTATTCTTAACACAAAACACCAACAGTACCAAACAAAGCAAACATAAACTAACAAGGGTAAAACAGATAGATGGTGTAAATTCTGCAATTGCTCACCAAACTGTGACAAATTCCTATTACTAATTTATCCCTCATGTCAGGTGATCAAACTGACAGAGCATATAATCAAATTTTAAAGCTTCATTAAAATAATAAAACAACAATGGAGAGTGTTGGGAATGCTCCCACATCACTCGGGAAAAATATGAATGCCCCAAGCCTTAAGCCACTTTAACACTTACACATATCCAGACTGGCATGTCTGTGTATAATGTTCAGAGAAGGGAAATAGGTGGACGGGAGATTATCCTGTATACAGCTTGTCCAGCATTTCCAACATGCTTCCACTCTTGGGATGGCTGTTCTTTTACACCCTGGAATCTCCTGCGGCGTCTCTTTCAGAGATTCCAGTTCAGGTCAGCTGCCTGTCCGGCTTCAGGGTTGCAAAAACTGTTGGATCTCACTGAACCGTTAAGCTTTGCAAATGCAATCTCAGTTTGTAACTTATACTGCTTTTTGCCTTTTTTATTTTCCACAACCAGCTGGGGCTGAAGCAGTTACTTAGCACTTAGCATAGTCCGCACTAATTCATGACCTTGAAGACAAAACAACTTCTCCCTTATCTCAGGGCTAAGCCGAATTTCAAATTAACCCGTTCCTAGACAAATTGCTCACACTGTTACAGAGGTTTTTCTTTGTGATTAAAGCTCCACTGAGATATATGATCTTATCTAGATTGAAGGTACCTTCTAATGGGCATTGTTTAAATGAATTTTCACGCGTATACAGATTCCAATCATTTAAATACCTGCAGGTTTTAGGACCATAATGTACGTACATGTAATATGCTGGGGTACCCTTAGGGGGTAAGGTGGAATATTTAGACAGTCCCTTACCCATTTTCCACTCACACAGGAGAGACTCACAAGGAAAGGGGAGGGAAGATGGGTTCACACACTCCTAGACCCAGGCAGCTTCCTCGCCGGACTATGCCAGGCTGAGTCAGCCCACCGTGGGTCGGATCTCCTAAAGATCCACTAGTTACTGGGCTAGCCCGGTAACAGCCACTCACACTGGTGTACACACACACACCCAAGGCCTCTTTTTCTTCCTTTTTCTTTTTCTGTCTTTTTAACCCTTTTTCAACCTTTTTATCTTTTTTTTTTTTTTTAACCATGATGCATCTTTACCTGGTCCGACCAATACCATGAGGTGGTATGACAACCCTCTTGAGGCGGTAAAAACCCTCAGCACCAGTGCATTCTAATGCATTTACCTATGCATTACCTTATGCATTACCTTATGCATTTCCTTGGCCAACTCAGCAGTTCCCAGTACTGCTATAAACTAACCTTATTGGGGCCTCTCCCAATACCACTTTGCATCTGATCCTGCTGCACAGTCAATAAGTTCAGATGGCGTGAGCCCAACAGAGAGACAGATGTCCTCACGGAAAGTCCTCCTCCGATACCCCAATAGAGATTTCAAAGGTCTCATACCTCTCATGTGGCGCCATGGGGTTCAAGGGGAATGATCCGTAGTAGTTGTCTGTGGGTCCGTGGGCGTTGCCATCCCGGACGAGCCCCCAAATTGTCGAAGAAAAACTCAGTTCTCACTTTTGTTTGGATGCAGCAAAATCAAATACTTTATTATTTCTCCAGTAATTACCATGGAGGGAGAGAGTGCCATAGGACACAGGGTCCTGGACAGGTCTCTCAACTGGTAAACAATCACAGCAAGCCTTTATACCTTTTACAGACAATTTCTAGCAATAATACAGACAGTAAAAAACAACAAATACATTTTGTTTATACATAAGCTTTCCTCCTATCTCACTAGAAAAACAAGACTGCAAGACTGCACATTGCAAGGTCGTAATAACTTTCACACAATTCACTCTGTCTTACATTATCTTGCTTCCTCACGTCACCAGGGTCACAGTTAACCTAACTCATGCTAACTAACATTCATTAAGATCTCTTCAAAACCTTGTTAATTATTTACTGGCTTCCACACGGGGTTAAAGTCCCCAACAATAGTCCAACAGCAGAGTTGGGACATACAGAGATTCCCAGCGGCCAGAAGGAACCATTAGAATGAGATGATCTAGTCTGGCCTCCTGGATATCACAGGCCAGAGAATTTCACCCAGTTTCCCCTTTGATTGGACCCAATAACTAGCCCAGTTCCTAGGTTTCCAGGCAAGAACAGCCAAGGCCAGAGACTCTATCCCTGGGCCACTTGTTCCAATGGGAAATTCCCCCTCCCTGGTAGAAATTCACACCCGGTTTGGCCTGTTTCAGGCATTGGATCTGGAGTAGCACAAGCTGGGTGTGAGCAAGCCCTGAACTGGTGATATTCGGCATAGCCAAGCGTGTGACACACTCGTGGTTCACGATGAAAAATATTGGAGACTAAATATCCAGACGAAGCCAAATGCATAGTGGCTAAAGACAAAACAGCACAGTATGAAAAGACCTCCCCAACGCCAGATCGGCGCTGGGGGCTGCAGCCTGGGGCCTCGGATTTTGAGGACACCCCCGAAATACCCACCATTCACTGCATTGTTCTTCAGTTCCTCTCTCGCAGCATATTCCCCGTGCGTGGAGGATACGCCCTCTAAACCCACGTGTATTTACAGGACACATTAGCAAGCACCTTACACCTCATCTAAGATCCGGCCCGCCAGGTTGTACCAGCTCCTGAGCCTGTTCTGGGCTGGGCCTGTCTCCGCTGTGCTTTGGCTGCTGCATGCCGGATACCGGTCCGTGATGGTTGCGCCGGGGGCAGGATATTCACGGATTTAGCCTTTGCAAGTTTTCCTCTCCGCTTAGGTCAAATGCTGAGCTGGCCAGTTCCAAGGTATTGTGGGAGATGCCGGTGAACAGCATTGTGGGGAAAAAAAACAATTCAGTTGGTGTAAGTGGCCAACAGTCATGCCTACAATATTCATGCCGGGCACTAACCGGGCGGTAATGGGGTGTGAGTGCTGCTATGTACGTGTGGTTAACATTACCCCCATCACCCCAGGTCTGGGCACCTCACATTTTGTGGTGTATTTACCCTTCCAACACCCCTGGGAGGCCAGGCAGTGCTAATAGTCCCGTTTGGGGAAACCGAGTCACAGACCGACTCATTGACTTGCCCCAGGAGGCTGCAGCTGGGCAGGAAATTGAACCTGGTTCTCCCACGTCACAGATTCATACTCCAGCCACCGTGTCCCTTTCTCCTCTGAGATGTGCTGGCAAATGCTCTGCCAGCCCTGAATTGTTATTGTGAGGTGACGCTTCCGGGACCCTGCTGTACCCAGAGCCAGCTGCACCATCTGCGTCGTCGGTCGTGAGTGGGTTTCTGGCTGCACACAGAGGCTCCGGCATGGCAGGTACTGCACAGAAACACAGTCCCGGCCCCAGCAGCTTTCAGGGAAACTGAGGCACAGAGCCAAGAAAGGACTTGCCCTAGGTCAGGTTTCGTGGGAAAAGCACAGCACCCCCTAGACCTGTTCCGGAGGGAAAAGCAGCCCCTTCCAGAGCCCCCCGCCCCCTTTTCCTCACTCTCCCGCCCAAGCACTAACCCCACCCAGCAGCCCCCAGCATGTCACAGCGATAAGAGCGGGGGTCGTCTGCTGCAGGTGACGGCCCCGACCAGGGATCCAGGGACAGGCCGGAGCTGCGAGCAGCCAGGCAGAGACGAGACATAAACACAGACTTCCATACCCAGATGTGGCCCTCAGGCCAAAAAGTTTGTCCACCCCTGAGCTGGCACGTCAGAGCTGGTCTAGACTAGGTGTATTTTAAAAACGGGTTAGCTCCCATGTTTTAGAAGTCCAGTGTGGACAGACCAGGTTGTATTTTAGCTCCTGCTCTCTGCTTTGCTATCCTAGGCTTCATCCTGACTAGCTAATGTCGGTAAAAATACAACTTTCCTGGTCTAAAAGATGTTAACTAACATGGGTTAAAACAAGCCTTCTAGCCCTGTCTAGACACGCCCTTAACTAACAGATGTTAGTGAACACGTTTTAACAACAGAAATCGAAATCAGAGAAAACAGCTTTAACTGGAAGGGCAAGGGGGGTGAGGTGTTGCTTCTTTATCAGGGACTTATTTTCTCCCAACTGCTCCTTGGGTGTTTGAGTTCAATAAACATCACCAATACTAAATGCAAACTCTGCTCCTGGTTTATCCAGGACATTGGGAGCTCACTTGCACCAGTGTAAGGGGAGTGTGAAACTGTCGTGTTTCACGCTCACCGGGCCCTGGTGTAAAGGGGAAAAGCCATGGGAGCGTCAGACCCTGGGATTTTAAACAGCTCAGATGTTTTTTTGAACCCTCTCACTGCCCGGCATGAATGAGCTGAGGTGTGCATGGAATCACTGCTCTCAGAATCCGGTCTGATCCCTAGTTTTCCATAGAGACGCCCAGAGTGGACGAGACTTGAATTTCAAGCAGAAAAACCAACATTTCAGGCTTCCTGTGCCCCAGATAAAGGAGCAGGGATGACCCTGATTTCCCAGCTCAGTTCTAAGACTCCTTCAGTACACGGAGCCGTAACCAATGGCCCGGGGCTGTCGATAGTCCCATGCCAGGACGCCGGGCTAGATGGGCCTGCCGGCAGCTCAGCGAGGTGACGCTGCCATTTGCACAGGCTGGGAGAGTACGTTTGTGGGGCGGGGGCAGGCTCTGCAACTGGGCCGGGATGCTGCTGACAAGGGCTCGGCCAAGGAAATGGGTCATTTCCCTCTGGGCACCCCCAGATCTGGGGGCAGGGTGGATGCAGGCGGGTTTGATTGTGCCTGATGAGCAGCCAGAGGCTTGATTGCTGATTTCAAAACCATCCCGCACCCCCTGTCTTTGGACCCCTCCCCCCTTTACCTCCCCCTCCATCCTCCCGCTCCCCCCCACCTAACATGGATCTGAGTGTCAAGGAGCTACGAAGATGAGCTGTTACCATGGAGATGTGTCACTGGTTCTAGAGTAAAGGCCTTTGTCAGTAAAGATCCCACTGTCAAAGGGAAGGGGGGGCTTGCTGGGGAGCCAGGACTCCTGGGTTCTCCTCCCAGGGCTGAGAGGGGAGTGAGGTCCGTTGGGTAGAGCTGGCAGCAGGAGCTGAGAGCCAGGACTCCTGGGTTCTCTTCCCAGCTCCAGGAGCGGAGTGAGGTCTGGTGGGTAGAGCTGGGGGTGAGGGGTTGAAAGCCAGGATTCCTGGGTTTTCTTCCTGGCTCTGAGATGGGAGAGAGGTCTTCTGGGTAGAGCCAGGTAGTGGGGATGCTGGGAGTCAGGAATCCTGGGTTCTCTTCCCCGCACTGCCACTCACTCACACACAGGGTGAGCTGGTCCCCCCGCCCTCCCCGGGAAAACAGGGAGCGCGATCTGGAGCCCTCCCACTAAAGAGCTCGGCATGGTGAAAGGACCAGAGCGAGAGCTCCTGCAGGCTACCAAGGCCGGAGGGCCGGCCACTCACCCAGGGCTGGCCAGTGGCTGATAGCATGGTCTGTACCCTGCGGCTTTGCTGTATCGTGTGCCCCATTCACGCAGCATCTCCCCGCCCCCTGCTTCGCAGCATTACATCGGCCCATTAATTGCGGCTTTTAATTGCAAACCCTGGTGGAGCTGCAGGCGCGAGTCTGCCTGGCAGGCTGTGCTGTGCCCGCTGGCCACATGGCGAGGGCTGCGGTGGAGGAGACTCTCTCGCCCTCAGAGGAAGGATGGTGGGTGGAGCCATGATCCACAATGGCCCCTCCCCTGGGGGAGGTCATATCCAGTGCATGTCCCCCAATAACCTCTCCCCGATGTAACCGGGACACCTAAATGTTGCTAAGCGACACTGGTTCTCCTTGGCTACCCCCTAGAGATGGAGTGGGTGTGCCACCCAGCCTCAGAGCCACGCAGCTGAGTGCCAGAGCCCCCAGACTGCATAACGTCCGTGGGGATTCCCTCCCCCACCCCCGTGAGGCTCCAGTGGTGGGGGTGGCAGTCAGCTGTGCTTGTTTGGCCAAGATTAGCTGCCCTGCTCCCTGCATACATGACTTCCATGTGGAATCAGGCTGGGATCAGGGGGCGCCGTCGCACCTGTCATCTGCAAGAGACGCCGTGGGTTTGATTCTCAGCACAGAGCCAGAGTCATTTCTAGTCCAGAGACTGGACGTAGACTGTCGGCTCTTGGGGCTGGGGCCAGCTTTGTGCTCTGTGTCTGTGCAGCGCCTGGCACAATGGGGTCCTGATCCGTCACGGGGGCTCCTGTGTGCTACTACATTACAAATGAATAATGACTCTTAACCAGCCTTTTTCATCAGTTGGGCTCCAAGCACTTTACAAAGGAAGGTCAGTAGCATTATCCCCGCTTTACAGCTGGGGAAACTGAGGCACAGAGCGGGGAACGGACTTGCCCCAGGTTATCCAGCAGGCCAGTGGCCAGGGCTCCAGAGTCCCAGTCCAGTGCGCTCTGCACTAGGCCACGCTGCCTCCCCAAGAATAATAAAAAATGGCACCAACTGAGCTCAGCACCTGTTGTGCCAGGGGCTGTACAAATGTAGCGAGAGATGGCAGCATTGCCAACCTCGGACGTGAACCAGGCCCCCAACACTGCAAGATGGACTTAAAATCATGAGATTTGTTTTATTAGATAACAATGAATTCAGTATTCTTTTTTTCTCCTCTGAAGCCAGCTTTTCCCTGCTGTCCCCAGGGCCACAGGAGCAAGGGTTCTTCTGACTCCAGGAGCTGGGCCTTGAAACCCCCCACCATCGTGCTGCTGAGGCAATGCCAGCCCCTAAGAGATCCCTTCCGATAGTATCTGAGCCCCCTTGTGCGGTAGGGCAGGGACTGTTCTCTCTGTGTTACCTGTGGGGAAATGGAGGCACAGAGAGACTCCCGCAGGGGTCACACAGAATATTTGCAGCGGAGCGGAGCTGATTTCCCCATAGCCCATCTTAGTGCCATAGCTGCCTTCCTCTCTAAGCCCAGCACCGTCCTTCTAACAGACCAAGGGAGGATTTGCAGCTTGTAGGAGAAATGGGGGTACAAAGCAGTGAACTGATTCACCCGGCCTGCTGGTGACAGCAGTGGGATTCGAGCCCAGATTTCCCGCATCCTGCCGCAGTGCTTTACCACATGACCACGCTGCACTAGAGTTTAACATCTCCTCTCAAATAATTCCCCTCCCACCCCCCCGTTCGATATTTACATCCTTCAGCTACTCCCAGACAATTATCTGAGCGCTCCTTAGCCGCCGTCTAGCCAAGCTAGTCGTATTTAGTTCTTTTAATCTCCCCTTGTAATTCAATCCTCTGAGACCCTTAATCATTTTCGCTGCACTGCTCCAAATTCCCTCTCATTTGACGGCAGCTTCCATGCCCCGGAGCGCAGAGGCAGGATCCAGGCCGGAAGTGCCCTGGAGAGGGGGTGGGGACCATCCTGCCCACCAGGCACTGGGATATGGTATGTCCTAAAATAGCCCCGGCCCTGTGGCTGGAGCAGCCGGACGGGCACACAGGGGTGCTGCAAAAGGCCCGGCCCGTCTCTGCAGGGTTAACAGGTCGTGACCCACTGATGCAGGATGGGCTTGTGGGTCAGATGCTGGGACTCAGGTGAGCTGAGCTCGATTCCTGCTCTGCCACTGACTCCCCATGCAGCCTGGTGTGAGTCACTGCATCACCTGGTGCCTCAGTTTCCCCTTCTGTAAAATAAGGGGGACCAATCCTTCCCTTTGTTTCAATTGTGAGCTCTATGGGGTAGGGGCAACCTCTTGCTGTGTCTGTGCAGCGCCCGGCACAAGGGGGCCCTGATCTCGGTCGGGGTCTGTGCAGCTCCTGGCACAAGGGAGCCCTGATCTCGGTCGGGGTCTGGGCAGCGCCCGGCACAAGGGGGCCCTGATCTCGGCCGGGGTCTGGGCAGCGCCCGGCACAAGGGGGGCCCTGATCTCGGCCGGGGTCTGTGCAGCGCCCGGCACAAGGGGGCCCTGATCTCGGTCAGGGTCTGGGCAGCGCCCGGCAAAAGGGGGCCCTGATCTCGGTCGGGGTCTGGGCAGCGCCCGGCACAAGGGGGCCCTGATCTCGGTCGGGGTCTGGGCAGTGCCCGGCACAAGGGGGCCCTGATCCTGGGCAGTGCCCGGAACACGGGGGCCCTGATCTCGGCCGGGGTCTGGGCAGCGCCCGGCACAAGGGGGCCCCCCCACATCCTGGTCACAACCTTAATGCGGATAATAATTGTTCGTCTTCTGCTGTAGAAAGGAGCCTCCTGTGTGTGCAGACTTGGCAGCCCTGTTGCTTGGGCGCTGCCCAGCGGATGGGCTGTGGGGAGTTTCCAGGGAACCCGCTGTTGCTGGGTCAGGAATCCAGGGCTCCGAAGGCCGATAAATCTGTTGGCGCTAGAGCAGGAGATTTCCAGACGCTTGTTCATCTCGCTGCCCTTTGCTGTGGCTTTCCAGGGAGTTGGGAGGCACCTTTGCGAGGAGACGCTAAACAGGGACATGGCACAAGCAGGGTGTGGGGGTTTCAGCCAGTGTATTGCACCGTAATGGAGCTGGGGCGCTTGATAAATTGAGCATTGCAGCCAGCTCTGGGGTGGGGCGCGGCTGCTTTTTAAGAGCCATGCGGCCACACTGTACGCGACTCGCCTGCCCAGCGTTAAAAGGCAGCAACCTCTGGTGTGGAGCATGGCAGCTGCTTGGCAGCACACAGAGACACCACATGGGGATCATTCAGCCAGCACTGAGGTTCCAGGGCTCAGCAGCTGTTTAGCAGTCACACAGTATTAGCACAGGGATCCTTCACCCAACCCTGAGATGCAGCCACTTCTGGGGTGAGGTGTGGCAGCTGTTTCACTGTCACGCACCATCACTGTCAGACACTTTAGAACAAGAGCAAGTGGCTTTTCCACGTGAAGAAGCTACAGGAGGGAAATGAGGTGACCAGGATTGTAGAATTAACACTGGAATTTGGCCCAGACCCCTCAATTCCTGCTCCGACTCGCTGGGAAAAGGTTCTGATGCAGGGCCCTCACCTGAGCGATTCGCCTGGCCCTAGCTAGGTCATTTTGCCCCACAGCGACCCCTGCAGTAGCAGGAGGGTCCAGTTCTGGTTCTCCCTGATAACGATCAGGACCCGACTTGCATCTAGCAAGGGTCCCAAAGTGTTCGCATCACCAAAACCTTCCAGGTCATCTAAGCGTCGGGCCCACCCTCATTAGTTCCATTCTATGTTTGGGGAAACCGAGGCACAGAAGGGGGCAAAGCACTTGCTCGTGAGTCACACCAGGATGTAGCAAGGGAATCCAGGAGGCCAGATCCCCCCCCCTGCTGTGACCACTAGACCCCGCTCCCCTCCAAGAGCCAGAAATAGATCCCAGGAGTCCTGGCTCCCAGCTGCCTGCTCTAACCAATAACCCCTACTCCTCTCCCCAAGCTGAGGCTAGAGCCCAGGCGTGTGGGCGAACCACACACCAGACCCCTCCCCTCCCGGCTGATCTGCCATAATTTGGCAGTTTGAGATGTAATTAGGCAGTTTCTTAAATCGCAGTGTCTTCACCCAGGAGACCGAGCCGCCTCCCGGAGAGACCAGGAAGCCATAACTAGGAGCCTTGGAAAGCTCCCCTCACATGTGCTGCCTGCGCTCCGGGCCCAGCTCCTGCAGCCGGGCGGGAGGGAGAGATGTGCGGATGGCACAGCCGGGGTCCTGCTGGCCGGGGCTCCAGTCCACGGGGGCATCCCAGTGTCCGGGATCCCTCGACAAACCCAGCGCCACTCAGCCTGGCTTGTTCTCACTGCTACGCCCAACCCCCATCCCAGAGCCGGGAAAAGAACCCCGGAGTCCGGACTCCCAGCCCTTCAGCTGTCACCACTAGTTCCCACTTCTGGCTAAGCAGGGGTGAGCTGGGACCGCAGATGGTGGGGAGAGCTGCAGTCTGTCACTAAGGGCTGAGGCCAAGGGCTCAGCAGGGGGCGCTGTCCCCTCACAATCAGTGCTGACCCCAATGCCCCAGTGTGGCACTAAGGGGCGCTGTGCCGCAGGGAGCAGGGCGGGGGGGGCTCAGCGGGGGGCGCTGTGCCGCAGGGAGCAGGACAGGGGGCTCAGCGGGGGCGCTGTGCAGCAGGGGGCAGGGCGGGGGGCTCAGCGGAGGGCGCTGTGCTGCAGGAGCGAGGCGGGGGGCTCAGCGGGGGGGCGCTGTGCCGCGGGAGCGGGGCGGGGGGGCTCAGCGGGGGGTGCTGTGCTGAGGGGAGCGGGGCGGGGGGGCTCAGCGGGGGCGCTGTGCTGCGGGGAGCGGGGCGGGGGGCTCAGCGGGGGCGCTGTGCTGCGGGGAGCGGGGCGGGGGGCTCAGCGGGGGGCTCTGTGGGGGGGGGCTGCTGGAGCCACCCTGTCCTCAGTCCCGCCCCCCGCAGCCTCCATGCCCCCAAGAGCTGCCTGTCTCTGACCTTCCCCCCATCCACCCCACTCTCCCACGGATCTCACAGAGCTGGGTCAGCCCATTATTAACCCTTCCCGTGCCAGGGTTGGTCCTAGCTGGCGGTGGGCTGGGGAAGCCAGTGGGGCTGGGTGTTGTCAATCCCTGCCCTGGAGAATAGACGGTCTGGGGGGGGGACCCGTATTGGCCCTGGGTCAGAGGGGGGAATTCCCCTCTCCAATGGTGGTGCTACTGGGCTGGGAGATAGAGGAGGGGGCTCTTGCCGCGCATGGGGTGGGGTGAACCCCGCAGCCCCCCCAGCTTGTTTCATGGCTTCTCCCCCCTCCCTCCCCCAGGCTTGCTGACTGCCGGATCGTCCCTCCTGTGTGATGCCGGGAGAGGCCCCGGGCTCGGGCCGGTGAGAGCCGTGCCAGGGAGCGAGCGTGCCAATCGCCCGGCCGGCACCATGGCCCGCCTCGCCCACGCCCTCTGGAGCCTCTGCGTCACCGCCATCCTCGTCACCTCAGCCACACAAGGTAGGACGGGGGCTCCACAGCGGGCGGGGGGAGCAGGGGGTCTGGGATCTCCAGGGGGCACCCGATCTCCAGCTGCACCCAGGACACAGATAGACCCTGGGTTCCCCCTGGGTCTGCAGCCTGCATTGCCCAGTGCCACCACTAGGGGCTGCGGAACAGCCTGGGCCCCCACCCTGCAGCGCCCCCCAGAGGGGAGACGTGTCCCCCAGTGCTCGCAGCGATAGGGAGAGGGGGGCGCTGCAGGCTGCGAGGGGGAGCGGAGGGACACGCCTGGCTCTTTTGGGGGTGGGGCTGTGGTCCCATGGGGGTCTTGGCTTCTCAGATTCTACCATCCAGCTTTAGGGTCTGACAGGGGCAGCGGGAAGAATATTGCCAGGGGCCCCAGCTGTGCAGATCCCCAGCCCAACCCGCAGCCCCAGCCCTGGGCTCCCCTCTCCCCAGCGGTGCCCTCAATCAATCCCGCCCGCGCTCCTGCGCCCAGCCCTGGGCTCCCCTCTCCCAGCTCTGCTGGTGCCCTCAATCCCGACCGCAGCCTCCTGCTAGCCCAGCCCTGGGCTCTCGCCCAGCCTCAATCCTGACCCGCAGCCTCCTGCTAGCCCAGCCCTGGGCCAGCGCCCAGCCCTGGGCTCCTCTCCAGCTCTGCCGGTGCCCCTCAATCCTGACCCGCAGCCTCCTGCTAGCCCAGCCCTGGGCTCCCCCTCTCCCCAGCTCTGCCGGTGCCCCTCAATCCCGACCCGCAGACTCCTGCTAGCCCAGCCCTGGGCTCCCCCTCTCCCCAGCTCTGCCGGTGCCCCTCAATCCCGACCCGCAGCCCCCTGCTAACCCAGCCCTGGGCTCCCCCCACCACAGCACCTCTGTAAGGAAGAGGCAGATGCAGTGAGGAAGATTCTCTCGTGATCCACGACTGGCACCATAGGGGGCCCCGATCTTGGTCAGCGTCTGGGCAGCACCTAGGGTTGACAACTTACAAATTGCAGAAAACCGAATACCTTTGCCCCACCCCCTGCCCTGCCCCTTCTCTGAGGCCTCACCTCCCCGCTCACTCCATTCCCCCCTCCCTTTGTCCCTTGCTCTCCTCCACCCTCACTCACTCGCTCATTTTCACAGGCTGGGGCAGGGGATTGGGGCGTGGGAGGGGGTGAGGGATGCAGGCTCCGGGCTTACCTAAGGGGGCTCCCTGGAAGTGGTGACATGTCCCTTGGCACCTCGGCAGAGGCATGGCCAGGCGGTTCTGCGCGCTGCCTCTGCCTGCAGGCACCGCCCCCACAGCTCCCATTGGCCATCGTTCCTGGTCGGTCCCCACTGATCTCAGTCCAGGTCAGTGCAGAACCTGGCACAAGGGGGCCCTGATCTCATTCAACACCCTCAATAGCCTCCAACCTGTTACCTTGAGTCCCTGGCGGGTATCTCTGACTCCGTGCTGTTCAGACAAGGGTCAGTTATTATCATTAAGCTCTTGTGCCTGGGTTGCCCACGCTCTGCTCAAGGGTGATCTGGGGGCACTGGGTTCCCTGTGCGGGTGGGTCCTGTTGTCGAGCTGTTAACCCTTCGGGGTGCAGCTGAGCAGGGGCGGAGCTGGTGGGGAGCCAGAGGGGGCATCTTTGGGGGGCTCCCCTGGGGGGATTGAGATACCCAGATGCTACCATCCCCTGCGTTGTTCCTTTCCTCCTCCATCTCCCCTTTCCAGCTGACACCCGTGAGGTGCTCGCCCAGGCCTGCCGGAGCAGGAGCTCTGGGCAGGGCATCAGAATGGGGGCAGGGCGCCAGGCCAGGAGACTTCAAAGAGGGCACTGGGAGGGGCATATGGGACCCAACGGTTAATCTGGTCCCTCCCCAGCTTCGATTGGGGCATTGAGCAGAGGGAGCTGAATGCAGGGGTGACAGGGGGAATATGGGAGAGGGACGAGCGATGACAGGCTTCAGCCCAATGTCAGTTACAGCTGGCTCAGGG
The DNA here is from genome assembly GCF_016161935.1 of Mauremys reevesii. Classification (NCBI taxonomy): domain Eukaryota; kingdom Metazoa; phylum Chordata; order Testudines; family Geoemydidae; genus Mauremys; species Mauremys reevesii. The sequence goes on from NW_024100874.1 coordinate 355,099, forward strand.
GAGAGCAGGAGCTGGGCTTAGTGGAGTTCCTCTGGATTTACACCCCAGGGAAACTTCAATCCAGCTCTATCCCTGAGGCTCCGAGGTTCTTGGGTGACATTAATGAGAGCCACCAGGTCTGGTGAGTCAGTAGCGCAGCTCTGTGTAGGCAGCCCAGCCTCAGTCACACTCACTGCCAGCTGCCTAGGGAAATGTCAGGGAGGGAGGAGGTGGAAATCATAGATAGAATCATAGATTATTAGGGTTGGAAGGGACCTCAGGAGATCATCTAATCCAACCCCCTGCTCAAAGCAGGACCAATCCCCAAATCCCTAAATGGCCCCCTCAAGGATTGAACTCACAACCCTGGGTTTAGCAGGCCAGTGCTCAAACCACTGAGCTATCCTTCCCCCCATTCATTTTTTTCAGGGTAGTGGGGGATGACTCTGTGCTCAGAAAAGCGAAACGGGGAGCCCTGGGGCCCCAATGCGGGTGGGGCAAGGGATAGACATAGGACAGGTCACCACAGAGACACGTCCCCTTCCCCTAGATGGTGGCTCAGGTTCTGGTAGTGTGTATTGGATAGAGGGTGGGGAGGAGTCAGGACTCCTGGGTTCCATCCCCGGCTCTGGGAGGGGAGTTGTGTCTAGTGGTTGGGGAGTGGAGGCTGGGAGTCAGGACTCCTGGGTTGTATCCCTGGCTCTGCCACTGTCTTGCAGTGTGACACTGGGCAAATCATTTCCCCTCTCTGTGCCTGTTTCCAGATCTCTTTAGATTGGGGTAGGGACTATCTCTTGCTGTCACTGGGGGAAACCATGTTATGGGAGCTGGGGGTGGGGGGCTTGTTAAGAGGACACAGCAGAGATGGAAGCGCATGGAGGGGGCTGCAGCGCTCACTACCTGCTGAGTGCGCTTTTGTCATAGGTTTATTCCCCACTTTGAACTTTAGCGTTCACAAGATGGGGACCTGCATGGATTCCTCTAAACTTAAATCCTAGTTTAGATCTGGTAAAGCTGCCACCAGCTAGAAGTTCCAGTGTCTAGCACACTCCCTGTTCCCCCAAACTTTCCCTGGGAACACAGATCCAAACTCCTTGGATCTTAACACAAAGGGAAATAAACCATTCCCCCACCTTCTTCCCCCTCCCCTAGTCGTTGGGAGAGATACCTTGATCCAAACTCCTTGAATCAAAACAAAGAGGGATTCACTTTTCCCCCCTCCCCTTCCCCTGAAAATCCAAACAAGGGAAGAAATCAATCAGGTTCTAAAAAAGAAAAGGATTTTATTAAAAGAAAGAAAGAAAGTACACTATCTCTGTAACACCAGGATGGAAAATATACAGGGTCTAGCTTATAAACCTGGAGAGACTTTTCCCCCCTCCTTTCTCAGAATAATCAAAGTAATAGCAAACAGCAATAAAGATATTTCTCCAGCAAACACACAATTGCAAATGCAGAAATTAATTATAAGACTAATCCGCCTTTCTAATACTCACTATACTGGATAGTAGGAAATACTTCAGGAGAACTTGGATATATGTCTGGCCTCTCTTAGATCCAAAGAGAGAACAAAAGAACCAACAAAGAACACAGACAAAGACTTCCCTCCACAGAGATTTGAAATTATCTTGTCCCTTGATTGGTCCTCTGGTCAGGTGTTCGTCAGGTTACTGAGCTTGTTAACCCTTTACAGGTAAAAGAGACCTTAACCCTTAACTATCTGTTTATGACAGCTTTGCACGGGACCCTTTGCACAGACTTAGGGCTGCCCAGTTCCCCCACCCAACCCCATGGGTAGCATTGTCATAGTCCCCACACCAGGGAGTGGGGGAGATTCCTGTTTAATCTGATCATCTCCGCTCTATCTGCTTCCGTTTCTAAAGTTAGATCAGGGAAGAGATGGCGGGGGGGGAGGAGGAGGAGATTTAAAACAAGGACTCTACTGTGAGTGAGGGGGGCTGGGCCCCAAGGCTTGGCTTCCCCCAGCCCCACGGGAGAGCAAAGGCAGAACATAAGGCTGATTGGACTGATCCACCACTAGGGGGCACCACTCTGGGGATTGAGCTAAGTGGTCAGTATCACGTCTACAGGGGATGTGGTCCTACACACCACACACCATGGCGTGTTCCTGTATCCCAGGGGCAAAGTGCACCACAGATATTATTGTTATTCCCATTTCAACCAGAATCATTGGAGAATCCCCCTGGCTGGGGGCAGTGTAGGGCATAGGACACACAGCCGAGCGGTTCATATTGTGCCCACCTGAGGGCAGTGTTGTGCAGACACAAATGCATGCTCCCTAACCCCTACAAGACCATGGACACACAGCCCAAGGCACACCCATGCCCAAGTAGGGCCGCCCAGATTTGCCCCGGGCCCCACAGGGGCCCCCACGAGAGTTTTTCAGGGCCCCTGGAGCGGGGTCCTTCACTCGCTCTGGGGGCCCCAGAAAACTCTCGCGGGGCCCGGGCCCCCGGAGCTTCTTCGCTCCCGCTCTTCGCTGGCCGGGGGTCCTTCCTCTCCGGGACAGAAGGACCCGCCGCCGCCGAATTACCGCCGAAGCGGGACCCGCCGCCGGAGTGCAGCCGGGTCTTTGGTGGTAAGTCGGTGGTGGAGGGGGTGTCCTTCCGTTCCGGGACCCACCGCCAAAGTGCCACAAAGACCCCGGCGGGGACCCCCCGCCACTGAATTACCGCCAAAGTGGGACCCGTTGCTGAAGTGCCCCGAAGACCTGTGGTGGGGGCTGCACTTCGGCGGCAGGTCCTGCTTCGGCGGTAATTCGGCAGCGGGGGGTCCCCGCCGTGGGTCTTTGGGGCACTTTAGTGGCGGGTCCCAGAAGGAAAGGACCCCCCGCCGCCGACTTACCGCCGAAGCGGGGGCCCCCCGCCGCCGAAGACCCCAGGCCCCCAGAATCCTCTGGCCGGCCCTGCCCTCCTCTCCTCCAGGTGGCCAGAGAGGATGGACAAGCTCTCCCGCAAGTCACTGGGAAAAATCCATCCAGCGGCTCACTTTACTGCAGCTCTAAGAGCCACGGGAGGTAGGAGTCCTAGCAACGCACACGAGCAGGGATGCAGAAGCTTGCGTGTTCAACTGCAGCGGGGCCGCTCGCACTCGAGCTCGGCCAAATGAACGCTGTCACAGAGACACCCCTCAGCAGGTCTGAGCCAGAGCACTCTCACCAGTGCACAACTGAGCAGCAAGCCCAGCGGGTTTTCCATTACATACAGGCACCCCATCGAGAGCTGCGGAAGGTCCCCATTTAACCCCAGAACAGGGACAATGCAGACAGCGCAGACCTCCCCACGCCCCAGCCTCTTCCAACGTGCATCAAACCCTGCAAGGACTGCAGACCAGCTCCCCTCGAGGGCCCCAAGGCCTCCCCACGTCCCCCATATGTGCCCAGAACACACTTCACTAGGAAAGAAGCTTCCCCCTCACACCCTGCTCAATCCTTAATGAAAGGCTCCGATGATCCTAGAAATGAGAGTCACTTAGTGCCATTTCTGCCCCCGCATCTGAGCGCCTAAGATCTCCAGCTGATGTTTACAGTGTTGCTTATGGCCTATGAAGCACCAGACCTGGCCATGGCATTCCAGCAGCTGTCGCCCCCCCCCCCCTCCGACCCAGCAATAAAATAACCTCTCCGCTGCTGCTTGGGATGCCCGTTTATCCATCGACTACACGCCACCTCCCCATTTCAGCACCGACACTCGTCCCCTTGGGCTTTCAACTCCAGGCGAGTTCAGGCACCGTTTATGGCAGTCGCCGACCCCCCCACTCCACCCCCAGGCCACATCCCTGAACTCCTTGGGCCTCCAGGGAGAGGAACAGCTCCCGGCTCATCACAGCAACGACAACTGTCCCCTAGAGCTGAACAGCCACATGCCAGTCTGATTTTTTTTTTAAACTTTATTGGTAATTGTTTCAAACATGTTAACAACAAAGCACACTGTTAAGTAGGAAGTGGGGGTGGGGGGTTCTTTTGTTTTTTTCCAGTGAAACAAGTGTTGTTGGAGGACACAGACGTGTTTCCCAGGGCGGGGTGGATGATATCCTCACCCTCTAGATGGGACTCTCAAGCTTCTTTGTGGAAAGGGGGGATTTGGGGGGGGAGACCTAGCCACAGGGCTATATAGATTTAATTTATCTATGAAACCAAAATCCAACTCCCCCCCGCTCCGCATGCACCCTTCTTGGGGGGGCCGCTGGTCCTAGAACTCAGAAAACTCCATGGCGTACTCCTCAGTGGTTGAGACCCGGATCTCCTCCTCCTCATAGTTGTCAAAGTTACTCGTGTCGCCAGGATCTTTGCACTTTGGTACAAAGGGAGCTTCCATCTGCAAAGGGCGGGGAGGGGGAGGTTAAGAGTGCTGGGGGGGTCCCTAAGCAATACAGGATCGGGCCCCTTAGCAACCAGGTGAGGGATGCAGAATCAGCACCTCCTCAAGCCCCCTTTTATCTGCCCAGAACTCCCTCCTCTCACTTTGCAATCAGGGAAGGGCAGGGGGTCATGAGCCCCTTGGATCCCCCACTTGCATCATCAGTAGGGTTTTAATCAGGACCTTCAGCACAGCCCTCTCCCACCCAGGGCCGCCCAGAGGATTCAGGGGCCTGGGGCAAAGCAATTTCGGGGGCCCCTTCCATAAAAAACAGTGCAATACTGTACAATACTATATTCTCGTGGGGGTCCCTGCGGGGCCCGGCACAAATTGCCCCACTTGCTCCGCACCCACGGGCGGCCCTGGGAAAAATAAACCTTCCGCATCTCAGCACAAACCCAGTTTTGAGAAAACTTCTTTACAAGGTATCACTGGTTCTCAGCATCAGCTAGTGCTAAAAGGCATAAAGCTCACTAAAAGGGTTGGACAAATATTTTCCATCAAAACTTTTTCTGGATCGAAAACTAGGGGTTTTAAAAAGCAGAAAAAAATCACGGACAATGTCTGTTTTCCTTCAACATTTGTTGTGGGTTTTTTTATTGAAAAGCTGAAATTAGTCTGCCAAAACCTGAACATGGTTTGGGGTTTCAGAAGTGTGTGGCCAAATATTTGTTGCTTGCTGTGTTTGATTGTTTAAAGAAACAATAAAAAAATTCTGCTTAAAAAAAAATCCAAAACTTTTGAACCACCTCAGCTTGTGACCAAACACCTGAGCCCATCCAGGCAGAGATTTTTCCAGGTTTCTGATACTCTGCTGGCTTCCTTGACTCATATCTGTCTCCATAACTTTGGGTTCATTTAGCTTAGAACATAAGAACAGGGGGGGGGGTCGCACTCAGAGGCTTGCTGTGTGAAAGGGGTCACCAGTCTAAAAGTTTGAGAACCACTGAATTAACCCCTCTGAAGCCTCAGGGAATGCAAGGGAGGGGGTCTCCCTTGCTAGGCTTGGGAAGGCTCTTGCTCTTCTCATGTGATCCCTCCCCCAGTGGCTAATTTTAAATGAAGCTAGCGTCCCCTGACAGGAATCTCCCTATGGCACTGAAATTACATAGACCAGGGCTGCACAACTCGTAAAGCGGTGAGGGCCATATTACTCCAGAGAAAACAGCTGAGGGCCGAACCCATTCGGCCCCACCGAACCGCCCCCCCCAGCACTGCCCAGCCCCAATGAAATATTCCCCCTCCCCCCCCCCCCCCCGCCCCAGTGAAACAAACCCTTCTTCCCCAGCGCTGCCCCACTGAAACAGCGGTATTGAACCTTGGTAATATGTTATAGCGGGCCCCTAAGGTAGTATAATTAAGGTAAAAGAAAAATTTCTTTTTGCTAGAAGTAGACTAAGATCTTCCCCCTCCCCCACAGCTTTGTAATCAATGGCCCTGTGGAATGAACGAGGTGGGACTGAGGAAGGCAGCACCTCCAGGCAGCTGCAGCCCTTGGAGAGGGGATGGGAGCCAGACCAGATCAGTAGAACAGGTCAGCCACTGACCCTCGCTCGCCTCCTCAGCCCCCCACCCCTCTGGCTCGCCTACTCAGTCCGCGCCACTGCCCGCCCACCCACTCACCTCCTCAGCCCCCCACCCTCCCCGGCTTGCCTCCTCATCCCCTGCCACTGCCCGCCCGCCTCTTCAGCCCCCCTCCTTCACCCGCCGCTTGCCTACTCACCCCCCGCAGACCGCACAATGAGCCCACCGACTCACCCCCCGCGGGCCACACAGTGAGCCCATGCGGGCCGCATATGGCCCCCCGGCCGCATGTTGTGCAGGCCTGCACTAGACTATGAGTGATTCTGATGTGCTGTTCCCTCAGGATCTCCTGTTGAAGCTGTTCCACTGTGGATAAGCAACTTATAAAAAGCCATTGAAGCAGAGACTCTGGAGTCTGGGTCTCCCAGGAAAGTGTGCTAACCACGAGGCTACAGAGTCCCTCTCATGTGGGTGTTCACTCTTGCTGTCTCTGGACCCATCATTGTTACATTAGTTATCCATATTGGAAGAGCTTAGCAGGACAGACTGAGGGAGATTCCCATCGGAATATCCCGTAGCACAGAGGTAAAGCACTCACCTGAAAAGTAACAGAAGCCAGTTCAAATTTTCCCTGCTCCCCCTTAGCAGAAGAGGGCACTTGAAGCAGGGTCCTTCCTAACCTAGCTTAGTACCTTCCCCACTGAACTAAACATTATGAAAAAGCAGCTCTTCCCCACAGCTTCTTCCTAAAACAGCACAGCAACTAAGCTGAAAAGACACTTGGCAGTTGAGAATTCCAAGCAGAAAGAGGTGCCTTCCTGCAGCCCAGACTTCAGCACCTATCTTGGAGCGGGGGCAGGGCTTAGCACCTCCTTGGCTGAGTATCTCCCATGGCCTAGTTTAGTTGAGGAGCCACCTAGCATGCTAAATTTTCTGAATTTCAATCTGAGGTGTCTAGTTATTTAAAAAACATTAATAATAATAATAATAATACATAACAAATGGAAGAAAGAGGAATCTGATAATAATGAATATAAATCAGAAGATAGCAATTGAAGGAAACTGATAAGGGAAGACAAGGAACACAAACAGAAGTCTCCAGCCAGCAGAATTAAGGACATTAAGAAGGAGTTTTTGAAATATATTAGGAACAAAAAGAACCCTGAGAATGGTATTGGTCCATTATTAGATGGAAATGGAAGAATTATCAATAATAATGCAGTAAATGCAGAAGTGTTCAATAAATATTTCTGTTCTGTTTTGCGGGAAAAACAGATTATATAGTCTCATCATTTGGTGACAACAACACTTTTTCCATTCCATTAGTATTTCTGGAGAACATAAACAGAAGCGACTAAAGTTAAACATTTTTAAGTCAGCATCCAAGGATTTTATAAGAGTTGGCTATGGAGCTCATGAACGGTTAATGTTAATTTTCAATAAGTCTTGGAGCCCTGGGGAATTTCCAGAAGACTGGAAGAAAGCTACTTTTGTGTCAGTGTTTAGAATGGTAAACAGGATAACCTGGGAAGTATAGGTCTGCCAGCCTGACATCAGTCCTGAGCAAGATAATGGAGAAGCTGATATGAAACTTGATTATCCTCCTTTAATTCTTTATTAATGTAATTAATCTAACCATCAGGGGAGTGAAATTCTGGAACAGCCTACCGAGGGAAACAGTGGGGGCGAAGGACCTCTGTGGCTTTAAGATTAAGCTTGATAAGTTTATGGAGGGAATGGTTTGATAGGAGAACGTGATTTAGTCAATAGGTCAATAACGTGACCACTGGTAATTAGTACCGAGGGTCAATGTTGGGATATTGAAAGTCTTTTTCCTGAGTGTCTGGCTGGAGAGTCTTGCCCGCATGCTCGGGGTTCAGCTGATCGCCATATTTGGGGTCGGGAAGGAGTTTTCCTCCAGGGTAGATTGGCAGTGGCCCTGGAGGTTTTTCGCCTTCCTCCGCAGCATGGGGCAGGGGTCGCTTGCTGGAGGATTATCTGCTACTTGAAGTCTTTTCAGGATTTGGGGCCTTCAACAGCTGAGTCAAGGAGAGAATTATTTCAGGAGTGGGTGGGTCAGCTTTTGTGGCCTGCATCTTGCGGGAGGTCAGACTAGATGATCATAATGGTCCCTTCTGATCTTAAGTTCTATGATTCTATGATTAATGCAAATCAATAGGGGCAGTGATGAGCTGCCAAATTTTTAACAACCGGTTCTCTCCTCCCTCCAAATTTTTAACAACTGGTTCCTCCTCCTCCCCACTCCTGTCCCATCCAACCCCCCCATGTTCCTTGACAGCCCCCCCCATATGCCCTATCCACCCCCCTTCCCTGTCCCCTGACTGCCCCTTGCCACCCCATCCAACCCCTTCTCTCATTCCTGATGGCACCCGGGACCCCTACCCCATCCAACCACCCCTTCTCTCTGTCCCTTGACTGTCCCTGGAATCCCTACCCCTAATTGCCCCCCACCGCCCCATCCAACCCCTGCTCCTTTCTGACTCCCCCGACCCTTACCCCCATTCAATTCCCTGTTCCCTGCCCTCTGACTGCTCCAACACTAATCCACCCCAACTCCCTGCCCTCTATCCATCACGCCCTCCCTGCTCCCCTTACCTTGCTGCCTGGAGATGGGGTCCCAGCTGGGCTGGGGCTGGGACCCGGACACTGGGGCAGGAGCCGCGCCGCCCAGCCAGACCGGCCTCAGACGCTGGGACAGGAGCCCTGCTGTGCCGCCCGGCCGGACCTGGACCCGGCCGCGGACCCCGGGGCAGGAGCCGAGCCCCGCCCGCGCCCGCCGCTGGGCCACGGACCCGGAGCCAAGCTCCGCCGCCGGGCCGCGGACCTGGACCCCGGGGCAGGAGCCGAGCCCCGCCCGCGCCCCCCACCCAGCCGCGGACCCTGGGGCAGGAGCCGAGCCCCGCCCGCGCCCACCCAGCCGCTGACCCGGGGCAGGAGCCGAGCCCCGCCCGCGCCCAGCCGCTGACCCCAGGGCAGGAGCCGAGCCCCTCCGCCCGCTTGCTTACCTGCCTGCCTGCCTCCCTCCCTCCTGTTCAGGCTTCCCGCGAACATCTGATTCGCGGGAAGCAGGGAAGGGGAGGAGAAGGGGGCGGAGCAGGAGAGGAGCGGGAGGTGAGCTTCAGCCGGAGCTTTTGTTAAATTTAGCAGCCCTTATAGAACTGGTTGTCCTGGAACAACCGGTTCTAAAATGGCTGCTAAATTTAACAACCGGGATCCCGGGAACCAGTGCGAACCGGCTCCAGCTCACCCCTGCCTGCCTGGCTCTTTAGCATCCGGATCTCTGTCCGGCGTCTAATTTTAGCAAACGGTTCGCGCGAACCGTTGCGAACCGTCTGCCGCTCACCCCTGAATAGGGGTTTTCGGAAAATAGATCCTGTCAAAATAACTTGATATCTTTTTTTGAAAGATTACAAGTTTGGTTGATAAAGGTAATAGTGTTGCCATAATAAACTTAGACTTCTGTAAGGTGTTTGTCTTGGTGCCAGACAACATTTTGACCCAGGAATGATAGAAAATTAACATGGCACATATTAAATGGATTAAAAACTGGCTAACTGATGGATCTCAAAATGTAACTGTAAATGGGGAATCATCATTGAGTGGCTCTGTTTCCAGTGGGGCCCTGCAGGAATCAGTTCTTGTTCCTATGCTATTTAACATTTTTATCAGTGACATAGGAGAAAACATAAAATCAAAGTGATAAAGTTTGCTTGGGCCCCTAACTCATGCTTTGTAACTCACAGAGATTTTCTAAGCACAGCAATGCTCAGCACCACCATACCTTTGTTCCTTTGTGAAGCTACCTCAACGTTGCCACTGAACTCTTTGTTGTTTTTGTGGCTACAAACTAACAACAGCTACCCCCTGATACTTAAAGACATAGAAACCAGGTCTCCTGAATGTCAGGCCAAAGCCATAACCATTGGGCTACCTTTTCTTTTATACCAGGCATGTGCAGATAAACCCTGAAATGGCAGATGCCCCAGAGGTGGACCCTGCCCTCGGAACAGTGGGAGAAAGCGAGCTTGTCCCAATTGACTGCCTTGATTATGAGGAGAACAGCACCATCATTATACCTGTGAAACTCCTATTCCATGTAAGGAGTGCAGAGGAGAGAGAGACTCTCACACATGTATTGTGGGGTTTCAGGGATTGATCCCTCTGAAATCTGGGGAACCAATGAAGAACCCTGCACAGAATCAGACCCAGATGCTTCAGAGACCACCCGCGTCTAGTACCCAAGGGGACAGGATTCCTTACCCAGTGAGGTCACAGTCTCCTAATTCTCCCACATGACGTCCCTGTAGAGGGATCTCTGACCTGGGTCCAGCAGAGCCCATTCCTCCTCAGTGAAATACACAGACACCTCCTTGAAGGTCACCAGCTCCGCTGCAGCCATTTCCCTTCCCCGTCTCTCAAGGGGATGGGATGATCTGGAGTGAAACATAGGCATTATTCTGAAGTCTGGCAGGGTGAGAAGGGTAATTGGGGCAGTTTCAGGGGCTCTAGACAATTTCACATCCCAGTTCATTCTTGTCCCTTCCCCTGAAGACAAATGTTCTAGACTCTGCCATTCTGAGGTGATGCTTGAGCCAAGATTTTCAAAAAGAGAAACCTAAAGCTATGCTCCTATATCCATAGTGAGGTCTCTCACTAAGTGGCCTGAATTTCAAAAATGCTGAGCCTCCAAATTTGGGGTTGAGTGGCCAGCAGGGCTGATCATCAGGCCTCGTATTTAGCTGTCTGAATATGGACTGAGAAAATCAACTTTAAGCTCCAGTGCGTAAAATTCTTGTCCATGGTGACTTAATTACAGCATAGACCCGACCCCTCCCACCAGGACTAAATCCATGGAGACAGTTTTAAACCCTCACAATAATAGACATTAAATGAAGACAACAGGACCACTCAAATGCTCAAAGACATACATGTGTGTAAAAAACTTGCAAGATTGGATCTCAAGTCATTAAACCAATTTTACTGAATTGAAAAAAGTCAGCCTGTGTGGATATGTATACTTGGACACAGATATCAACCAGACTGCAGAGAGGAGACTGTTTGAACTAGGAATTCTCTCTCTGTCAAACTTGTCGCCCAAGGCATTAGAATTGCTCAGAAATTTATATTTTTATATCACTTCTCGGCCTCGTGGCTGAGGGGTGAAAACATTATCTAAGTTGTACTTTTCCCCACTGGCTCTTTCTCAGAAATAAACTACATGGTTTTCCTCCAACTTTCTAAAGTACTCACCCCTGGATGGAGACTTTCAACCCTAAAGATGAACATAGGATTTGCCAGACTGGATCAGACCTGAGGTCCATCTAATAACTGTGAGCATGTTAAAAGCAACTGAAAAGGTCCCTTTACACTGAAATTATGCAGCCAACACAGAGGGCTTGGTCTACCTTAAATATCTGTAGTGGCACAGCTGCATTAGCACTGATGTAGCACTTCAGTGCAGACACTACCTGTGTCAACAGGAGGGATTCTCTCATCTGCATAGGTAACCCACCTGCCCAACTGGTGGTAGCTAGGTCAACTGAAAAATTCTTCCTTTTACTTCATGCTGTCTACATGGGGACTTAGGTCATTTTAGCCATGTCACTGAGGGCAGGTCTTCACTACTCGCTGGATTGGCGGGTGATGATTGATCTATCGGAGTGGGGGTGTCCATTTATTGCATCAAGCGTAGACGCAATAAAATTGATCCCCGATTGCGCTCCCCGTCAACTCCAGCGCATGAGAAGCGGAAGCGGAGTCGACGGGGGAGCGGCAGCGGTCAACTCACCACCGTCCTCATGGCCAGGTAAGTCGTCCTAAGATATGCTGACTTCAGCAACACTATTCGCGTAGCTGAAGTTGCGTATCTTAGGTCAACCCCCGCCCCCCCCGTGTAGACCTGGGCTCAGTGGTGTGGATTTTTAAACCAAACTAATTTTCTAGTGTAGACCTGGTCTGTCAGGGTCACTGTGTGCTCCTTCTCTGTCAAATGTAAAATTTCTAGTCCAAATTCCTACGACAGCAGAATTGGCATAAAATTGACATTTTTTTAAATGGTAAAATTGTAATTTTCTCAGTTGCCCGGCCCCTTCTTGAAAATGGGAGACATGGATTCCCATCGAACATTCATTAATAAATTCATCCAGGACAGAGACTGCCTACCCTAAAGCTTTTAGATAGACTAGGTAGCTGAGGTAATATCTTTTACTCAGGGCTGGCTTTAGGACGTGCAGGGCCCGATTCAAAAGAGCTGCCGCTGAAGACAGCGGCAGCGAATGAGCTGCTGCCGAAGATTGCGTCGGCAATTCGAGGCAGCTCAATCGGGTACTGCTGTTTCTGGTGGCACTTCAGCGGAGGGTGCGGGGCCCCTCTTCTGGATGCTGTGGGGCCCTCGTAGGCAAAGAGCCTGATTCCTGGGAATAGGGGAATCGCTCTAAAGCCGGCCCTGCTTTTACTGGACCAACTTCTGTATATTTTGGTATTGTTGTTTGGTCCAATGAAAGATACTGCCTCACCCACCTCGTCTCTCTAACATCCTAGGACTGGCACGGCTACAGCTACACTACATCCAGTAACTGCCAAACGGTATTGGACCCGAGGTCCGTGTACAAAATTTGAGAATTTTATGGGCAACTGAAATGGTCCTCTAGACTGAAATTGTGCAGGGCACTGTCTGTGTCACTGTGCGCTCCAGCTGTGATGAAAAGCAGAATCCAAGAAGTTGCTTTGCAGGATCCCCCTGACACTGTCCCCAGGGCAGCGCATCCCCCCAGCAGCGCGAGCTGCTTTTCCTCTCCCTGCCCCTCACCTTGTCCCAGGAAAGTCAATGTGCCCCGGGGTGCTGCAGGGAATGGGGCTGGGCAGAGCAAGGAGCCTCCTTCCCCACCTATTGCTCCTGCTGCCCCTGCCAGTCTCCCCCCACCCCCCGTCTCCCTCTGCTCCTCCCCCTCCCCTCGGCTGGGAGACTCGGTCCCTGGCCCGGCCGGGGCGTTCGCTCCCCGGAGCTGGCTCGGCTCCTGCAGGCGCTCGGGGGGGCAGAGCCGGGGGGGGGTCAGGGAGGGCAGCAGCTCTGGGACTCGCAGCCCCCCGCCCCCCCCGGGAGCAGAGCTGGGGCGAGGAGGGGCCGGTGGTGCAGAGTCACTTTCCCGCCCGGCCCCGGCCCTTCCCCCGGGTCTCGCCCCACCCGCAGGCTCCGGCTCAGGGGCTGGTGGCGGCAGAGCCAGGGCTGCCCCGCAGAGAGTCCCCGGCTGGGCTCAGAGCGGCGCTAGGGAAGGGCTCTCCCCGCACCCACCCCGCTGGGGAGCAGCAGCGGCTCAGCCCGGGCTCCCGGCTCACAGTGGAGGCAGGGGCTGTAACGCCAGAAACACTCACCGCTCCAGGGTCGCTACTTTGGCTGCACTGAGCATGCGCACCCGAACTGAGCATGCCCAGTAACCTTCGCTGTCGCCGCTGCCCTCTCGCTGCCCTCACTTCTACTGGCGATTTGCTGCCTCCTCTTTGGGGTGGTTTAAAAGGCTCAAGGGGGCAAATCGCAGCGGGGGGGCTGCCAGGGTCTGAGCGGGGGGCAGAAATTTACTGGCCGGGGGGGGGGTCAAGCTGCTGCAGGTAGCGGCAGGAGAGAGGCTGAAGGGGAAAAATCGGGGGTGGGAGCCGCTGCGAGACCCTGTGCGGGGACAAAACCCCCGTTTAGGGAGGGGGAGGGGGGAACAGGGGCCCCTCGGGATGAGCCACCTGCTGCGCTCGCAGATCTGGGGGTGTCGGGGCTGGAGGGGCACAGGCTGGTGACCTACCCCCCCCGCCACTGCCCGCCCGCCTCCTCAGCCCCCCTCCCCCGCCGCCGGCTCACCTGCCCCCCCGCCACTGCCCACCCGCCTCCTCAGCCCCCCGCCCCGCCCCGCCGCTTGCCTGCTCCCGCCCGCCGCCCGCACAGCCTCCTCCCCTCCCCGCATGTTGTGCTGACCTGCACTAGACCATCCACCCTCCCAGCAGCGAAGGCGGCAAGGGAGACTTGACACAGGGATTCCCTCTCCCAGCTCTCCAGCGCCATCTGCTGCCCCCGCAGCCTGGGTTGTTTTACAGAGGCCCTGGCTTAAGTATTTATTCTCAAGCTGAAAGTTTTTTGATTAAACACAAGAACAAAATCAAAACAAGTGTTTATATTGAAACAGATTCAGCAAAACAACCGGAATTAAAACTTATTGCAGCCTTTTTTGGAGGCAAAATGTTTTTGAGTCTCTTATTTTGATGACCATCCTTTCTTTGAGGAAAAGGAAAGGGGGCATTTCACCTTTAGCCCTGCCGTGTGCCGAGTATTCGTTGTTCCCGGTTTTAAGCCAGACAGACCCACGGTGCGGGAGAGAAAGGACAGACATGTGGGGGAAATACAGCGTTTGTTGCTGTTCTTGGACCACAGGACGGCAGGCTGCTTTAGGCTGGCAGGTCGGCCACAACACCTGGTCTGGTCTCAGGCTCACATCCTGTCAGGGACACCATCTGGCTGGGTCTGTTCTCCTCAGACAGGACTGGGTGGTCTCGTCTCGCTGTGGTGATGCGCGCAGTGCAGCTCATTTCAGGAGTTGCGGAAAAGCCGAGGGAGCGAGAGAGAGGACCGGCGGGAAGAAATAGTGGGGCAGACAGTAACCCAAAGGGGATGCAAGGTTCTTACACGTCCCTGCAGCGCTGCCCATCGGCTGTCCCCACTGCTGGGCTGGGGACTGGGTGCCAGGATGGTTTTCAGGAGTCTCACAACTGAAAAACAAAGTTCCTTGAACAAGAGCAAGGTCTGCTGGCCGGGAAGGAAGTCCTCTGGTCTGGTCGGCTCCCTCTGCCCTGGGGGTGAGCAGGATGAGACGACGCGAGCTGGACAAGATGAGCTGGGATGCTGGGATCCAGGTGAGAGCTGGACTGGGATTTTTTTTTTGCCTTCTCTTTTTAAGAACCCCACAAGGGAGGCCACGGGGGGCACAGTTCCTCTGCTCAGTATTTTGTCCACCACTTAACCCTAATACTCACACCACCGATTTTGGCCCATTACTTTCTGGCCCCATCGCTTGTTTGTTAAGTCCGACTTCAGCCCAGTTCTTGAGTCGCCCCAGCCGGCCGTGCTTTGCTTGCACTGACTCAGCCTCCCGCATCTGTTTGCCCTGGTTCATCACATTGATTGACCCCACTTGCCTTCTGTTTCCATGGTTCATCTCCAAACAGGCAACGAACCACAGGTTCTTGTGCCATCAGAGCAGCAGCCCTCAGAGACAGGACAGAGCCTTGAACCCTTCCTCTCCTCCCGGCCAGCCAGGCCCCCTCCCCTTGAGCAATATGGGAAGGGCAGGGAGGTCATGACCCCTCAGCTAAGAGCCCTGCACTAGCTGCAGCAGAGCAGCAGGCAGATCCCAGCCCTTCTGGGCTCCCTTCGCTGCTTTCACTGCAGGCTCCCTGCCCGCAGGGCCCTGGGAGGGTGTTGGGATCATGAGCCCTCACATCGCTCAGAAGGAAACTGAGGCGCACGTCCTTGGAGCTGGTCAGCTGAGGCTCTTGTGTCTGCACAGGGGCCGACGAGTCGAACAGGCCCAGAGCTGGCCCTGCAGGAAGCCACCCTGTGCCCCATGGCAGAGGGGCCACTTGGTGTGGCCTGTCTCCTCCTGTGTGTTCTGGTGCCATCCTGAGCTCCCTCAGGAGCCGGAATCCCTCCCCCATAAGCGGTGTGCAGGGCTGCATAGAAATTCATGCTCCCTCTGGCCCAGTCCTTCCCTGCCCCATTTCCCCCCCGCTTCCTGCCCATCCTTCACCACCCCCGTTCGCCCCTTGCCTCCATCTGGTCCCATCTCGCAGGGCCGCCCAGAGGATTCAGGGTGCCTGGGGTCTTAGGTAGCAGGGGGCCCCGCTTCGGCAGTAATTCGGCGGTGGGGGTCCTTCGGCCCCAGGGCGGAAGGACCCCCCCACCGAAGACCCGATGCGGAGGAAGCTCCGGGCCCCCGGAGCGAGTGAAGGACCCTCTCCAAGGGCCCCAAAAAACTCTCGTGGGGGCCCCTGCGGGGCCTGGGGCAAATTGCCCCACTTGCCCTCCCCTTTGGGCGGCCCTGCCATCCGGTCCTTCCCTGCCCTGTTTCCTCCTCTGGTCACATCCCGTTCTACCCTGCCCCCGTTCACCCCTCTGGTCCCACCCCATCCTTCACCACCCCTGTTCCCTCCTCGCCCCCTCTGGCCCCATCCCATCCCATCCTTCACTGCCCCCGTTCCTGCCTCCTCGCTCTGTGTCCCGTCCCCCCCGCCCCGCCCCCCTTCCCGCCTACCCCTCTGGCCCCGTCCCAGCCTTCCCCACCCCCATCTCCTCCCTGTGCCCCATCCTGTCCTGCCCTGCTACCCTCCCCGCCTTCCTCCTCTAGCCCCATCCTATCCTATCCTTCCCCATTCCCCTCGCTCTTCTGGCCCTGTCCCCTCCTGTCCTTCACTGCCCCCCTTCACCCCACTGGCCCCAGTCCAGCCTTCCCAGCCCGGCCCCAGCCCCCACCTTCCCCCCCAGCCCCATCCCATCCTTCCTGCCCCATCCCCACCTCTCTTCTGCACCCCATTCCATCTTTCCCTGCCCCCATCCCTGCCTTCCCCCTCTGTGTCCCATCCCGTCCTACTCTGCCCATCACTGCCTCCTCCCCCTGCGCCCCATCCTGTCCTTCCCTACCCTCGTCCCTGCCTCCCTCCTCTGCACCCCATCCCATCCTTCCCTGCCTCGGTCCCCAGCTTCGCCTCTCCCCTCCGTGCCCTGTCCCGTCCTTCCCTGCCCCCACCTGCCCCCTCTGTGCCCTATCCTATCCTTCCCTGCCCCCACCTCCTCCCCCATTTTCCTGACATCTCCATTGGCCCAGACACCAGGAGCAGAAGGGACAGCTCTTCTGTCCGTCCGTCCCACCCCCCGTTGTGGGTTACAGGCACAAGGCCTGCCAGCTGGTGCTCCCGGATCAAGGGAAGAAGCAGCCGCTACATGAACTACGCCGCCATCCTCCTGATCTCCAGAAAGGCTCAGCCGGCGCAGGGACCTGCTGCTTGGCAGAAGAGGGTGCGGGCTTGTCTACACCCCCCCGAGCACTGCAAGTTTCAGCACTGGAACATGCCAGTGTAGACAGTGCATCAGCGCTGGGAGCGACGCCCCTCGGGGAGGTGGGTTTTTTAGAGCGACCACACAAGCCACGTTAAAGCGCTAGCGCAGGGCTGGTGTTAAAGGGGTGGGGTGGGACAGGCTGCGCAGGGCCTGAGGCCAAGGAGCCAGGCCATTTCCTCAGGAGCCGGGGGTGCTTTGCCCTGAGGGAGGCTGCTGCGCGGGGCACACAGATCCCAGCTCCCCCTTGTGCCCACAGGGTGGGCTGCGCTCTGCCATGGCTGGGGAGGGCTCGCTGGTGTGAGGGGTGGGCTCAAACCCTCCCTGCAGAGGTCACTCCCGTCCCCTCTCCCATGATGCCACAGGGCCAGGCCTACCAGGGCAGCATCTTGAGAGGTAATTGCCACCTTGTCGCCCTCCCAAGCCAAAGCCAATGGGGAGTCCCCCAGGGACCCAGAAACAAACCAGGCACTTTAAAGCTCATCCCTCCATGCCCCAAACTAGTGACCCCAGCCAGCCACCCCACCTTAGAATCCAACCTCGGCTCAGCTCATGGGGCAACATCCACCCCAGGGCTCAACTCTGTCCCCCCACCCACACACACCCTGCTGGCTCCTTGTATCTGCAGTAACAGGACAAGGCCTCTGGCTTGGCCTCCAGCCATCAGCTGCAGCTTATCTCAGGAACAGGCCTGCCCTAGCGCTCACTGATTAGGGATAAATGCCAAATTAAGTTGGGTTGATGCTTTATTTTTGCAATTAAAGAAGTATACCTGCCAGCCTCCCTGCACCTGCAGGGCTGTGTGGGGATTATTCACTCCACCATGGAACCGGAGTGGCTAAATGCTTTTATCCTCTCAGGCTGAAACACAAACACAGAGGCTGAGAAAAGCAAGTCTGCAAAGAACCCAATTTAAACAAGTCTGGAAGCAAAGCCCAGAAGGAGATTGCACAGCCAAAGCCTCAATTGCAGCCTTCCAGACACAAAGCGCCTCGGAAAGAAAGAAAAGCAACTCTCGGCCCCGCGGGGAGCCTGCCGCGTGTGAGGAGCGAACGTGAGGGCTGCGAACGCTGCCTGCCCTGCAAAGCGCCCAGCGTTGACATTCTGAAATAAGGTTTCCATCAGGCGGTCTGTATTTCATGGCCAACATGAAATAGACAACACACAATTTGCTGAAGGTATTGACAGAAATATGCCGCTTCTTAAGATGCCATAAAGGGGTCAACAGCATTTGAGATGCTTCTCCAGCCTGGTGGGAAGGATGCTCAGCTTCCAGGCTGCTCTAAGTGCTCCGCACATAAAGAAAGGGGATTTCACACTCCTGTCTGACAAGCACAGCTGCAGGCCTTGGAACCGTCTGTGCTTTCAAAAATTTAGTCACAGGCAATAAAGATAAACAAGGAGTCACTTGCATTGTGAGAACCCCAGGACTGCAGGGACCTGGGAGGGGTTATTTAAACGTTTATTTTCCCCTCTCCCCAAATCAGACATTTTTACCTGGATTAATTCTAGCAGGTGCTTGAAGTGCTTGTTTCCCTTTGCAGTACCCAAAACACAATTTTGAGACTATTTTAGACTGACAGCTAAAAAACATGATCAAAGCAAAGGCAGCAGAGCTAATGCACTGCAGCACCAGGGAACTGAATGCTTTCTTAAAGAACCTTCCCAAACCAGAATCATTCCAGAGCCCATTCAAACTGTGAGCTCTCACTTCAGCTCAAGTTTGAAGGGCACAGCACTAACCACCAACAGAACAAACCCATCCCAACGTAAAAGTTCTCTGCTTCTGAAAGCCAAACTCGTGTGACATGCACGGCTGACTCATAACCCTGGGTCCTGCAAACATGTATTTAATGCTATGTGCAGAGTCCCATTCAATAGGACCACACGTGCCTACAGAAAAGCACGTTTAGATAAGCCTTTGCACAACCAGATTTAAGTCACCTTCTTCGTTAGCTCTGGGCCAGAGCTGGTTGCCGGTACAGACTGCCATTGCTCCAGTGTAGAGCTCTGACAGTTTCCCCTAGCTGATGATGTCCTTCTGTTTTAAATTTTGCATTACAGGCTTCAAAATTATGCAGAATTTTTCTTTCATTCGTGAAAGATTTTAGCAATAGCTTCCAAAAGAGAAGTGTTCAAGGAACAGTATTTTGGACCACCACAATCTGTTTACATTAAACTCAAGTTTCTCATTCACCTTTGAAAATGGGATTTAGGTCTTGACTATCAGGGGAATGCCATGAAGCTGACTGATACCATGTTTTACAGACTTCCAAGGCTGGAGATAGGTTAGTCATTGTGATTGGTATTTTGTTTACACGTAAGGTCAGTGTCAATGTTATGCTTTACCATAAGTTATACACACTGATGAAGATAGTGTAGCTATTGCACTTCAGACTCAAAATTAGGTTAATTAGAACTGGTAATTTGGTTTGGGTGAAGGCGGGGGTGGTTTTGTGACAATAAATTAGGAGTCTTGCTATTTTACCAGACAATGGAATTTACGTTTAAATCTTAATTTTGTATTTCCTAATACTGTATGCTTTGGAAACTGAGAAATGAGCGATGGGCATGACTGGAACTCAGGTCAATGCAGCTGTTTAGGACTAGTGATGCTAGTGGTGTAACCCGCCTGCAGGGGCACTCTTCTTCCAGTAGAAGAGTGGCTTAGTGTGGGAGGTGATTAAGACAAACCAACAAAGGCCTTTTGGATACTGAACTCAATGTCCATGAGCCTCAGACCCATGCAGCTCAAATGGTTAAAATTCAGACTTTCACTTAAACCAAAAAATCTTTTCCCACACCAACAAGGCCAAAGGCTCTTAAGTAATTTAAGCATTGGAAATGTTACCTATAGCCTAAAACCTATTTGTGTTGTTCTAGGTTGCCACTACTGGGGGCTCATTTTCCTGTTGCTAGTCTGGATCAATTACCTCCTTAAATCAGATTTTATTCTCCAATGCACAGCCTTGTTAAAGGCACACACAGCTCAGTCACACCAATCTCACTACAATCTAGAATTCACCACTCGGTGCTGGAGGTAATGTAATCTACCATTCTGAGATGATGGAATTCTTCAGAGCAGACGGGGCTGCTTACAGGATTAGAGAGAGAGAGAGAGAGAGAGAGAGAGAGAGAGAGAGATGCTATAAAGAGGTTCTCTCTCTCTTCATTTTTGTGTGGAAATACAAAGGAAAAGGAAATAAAATGGCCTGCTAAAGTGGTGTAAGAGGACAAGGCAGTCTGAGCAACCCAAAACAGGTTTTATTGAAATACAAACAAAATTACAGCCAGGGACAGCTTTTAGGAACAGCATTTTCAAAACATGGGAAACAAAACAAAAACTCCTCGGTAATCTTGAAAATCTGGTACCAAGTTGTGGGAACCCCATTTTCAGAACTGCACCTAACTAGTGCAGGAATGGTGGCCCAAGTACCAATTTCCCATCCATGCACCTCTGCATTAAAAAAAAAAAAAAAAGCAGAGGACTGCCAACAATGCATTCTCTACTCCCTAGACACATGCACCAAACAGGTTTTATTGTGAAATTGGTACAATATCCTGGGCTGGCTGGCTGGCTTTTTAAATGTGGGAGGTGATTAAGCATCTGGTTATACCCAACAGGTTTGGTTAAAGGAGTCCAAAGAGGAGTGTTTTGAAGGCAAAACGCAAACTTCACTGCTGCTCTAAGTACATCCACTTAATGGGGCATTTTTAAAGTATAGTACTGGCTTGAAAAATCGAGGATATTAGACAGTTCCCTTTACTCTGACCTGCTACTTAGGTGCATTTGTTTGTTATCTTTCTGCTTACTTTACTGACCAAACTACTTCTGTTAGCACTGCAAAGCCAGCACAGCTGAGAGTGAGAGCTGGCTTGTGTACAGCCAGATTAGTCAAACTGAGTTCCAGGTGCAGAATTTCTAATTCTTGGCAATGCACAAGCCAGAATGACTTTCAGATTCTTACTTGGATTCTAAGCTCTTTGGGGAAGGGACTGTCTTTTTGTTCTGTTTGTACAGCCCTTAGCACCATGAGATCCTGGTTGTAACAATATAAATAATATCACCATGAATTTGCAGGCCTAACAGCTGGGGAAACCACATTTCTTAGGAATTAATCACATCTCTCTCAGCTCCCCTCCCCCATAGCATAGTGTATTATGATTTTCAGATTTTTCTTAAATCAGAGTATTACAACCAGACTGTTAGACATTATGCTTTTGAAACGTATTCATCACTCAACACTTCAGAGTTACAGTTGCATGAATCCTGACCTGCTAGCTCAAAATACAGTGATAAAAATAAAGGGTGCGAAAACTACAGAAATAAGCTTCACACCAAGCCCCCATTTATGTGGAGTGTATTTTGCACTGCAAATAACTGCGCCCACGATACTGCATCCTCAGTTCATTCATGCTTTTGCCTGGCAATTTACAGCTGGTATCAAGTAACGGGTGTACTTCAATGGGGATCTCCTGCAAAGTGCAGGCCTGCTTTTTTTAAAACTGGCAAATTCCTACTCAAAGCGTAAACCCTAATAATGCTATTTTGAGCTTCTCCATCACCTTTCATCTGATGCTTCATAAGTTACATGTTGATCTTCTCAGATAGTTAGTAATACTTAGCTTGCAGGGTGAGTATTACTGTCCCTCCAGTCTATAGATGGTGAAACTGAGGCACGGAGAGCTTAAGTAACTTGGCCAAGATCAAGGAGACAGTCTCTGTAGCTGGTGGGGCTCACACTGGGAACAGATGCCCACATCACAGAAACTGTCAGATACTCAGAAGTAAAAGACCATAATCCCCCCATATGTTTAAACTAATGGCCACTTGAAAGAAAGCAAGATATTGCAAGAGAATTCCTTTGAAGCCTCAGGCATCCCCAGAACAGGACAGCTTTATGGCCAGGACGTCACAGCTACAGTTTGACAAGGGGACCAAAACAAACGCTCAATGGGTCACACTTCCTTCCAGTTAGTGCTTGTTGCTGTCTAAGGGGTAAAAGATTTTCAAGTAAGTACGGGGCGAGTACATGAAACTCCCTCCATAAGATCCAAATGGCATGGAATACAATGAGGCGGTTTAATAATAGTTACCCTGAACTCCATGCTTTGGGGATCAGGCTATTAGGACACTGGGCAACTGAATCAGTTTTTAAAAGAACAAAACCTTGTGAAGAGTCATATGTGGCAGAGTTCATAAGAACATAAGAGCTGCCATATTAGGTCAGATCACGTTCCATCTCGCCCAGTATCCTGTCTCCATTGGTGGCCCCTACCAGACCTTCAAGGGGAATAAACAGAACAGAGCAATTATGGAGTGATCCACCCCTCTCTTCCACGCCCAGCTTCTAGCAGTCACAGGTTTAGAGTCACCTAAAGCAAGGGAGTAACATCTTGGCTAATAGCTATTGATGGATCTATCCTCCATGAACGTATCCAATTCTTGCTTAAACCCAGTTACACTTTTGGTCACCACAACACCCCAAGTCAATGAGCTCCACAGGTTAGTTGTGCACTGTGTGACAAAGTACCTCCTTCCGTTTGTATGAAACCTGCTGCCTATTAGTTTTATCAGGTGACCCCCTGGTTTTTGTATTGCGTGAAACGGGAAATAATGCTTCTCTATTCACTTTTTCTACAACAGTCATGATTTTATAGGCCTCTATCATAACCCCCTTAGTCATCTTTTTAGTCTCTCCTTGTATGGAAGCCATTCCAGACCCTTGATCATTGTTGCTTCTCTTTTCTGAAGCTTTTCCAGTTCCCACAACCTGACATCAGTTTCAGAGACCCCCATCCCCTCCACTGGCATGATGTGTAGCTGACAGGAAAGCAGGACAGCCATGCAGCAAAGGGCTGAGATAGGCCATTCACAGTAGGGCATGGAGCTGAAGCCCAGGATCAGACTCTGGGAGGGGTAACAGCCATTTCAGCACATCAGGGATGGACTCAGAGGACTGAGAAAAATGCCAAGTCTTGAGCCCACATTCCCCAACAATGACAATAGACTCGTCCATAGACACTGCTGTGCACAGACCCAGGCTTGTATATAGGGGAAATTTTCCAACATTTACTCCAGGAGGAATTTTGAGCCACAACACAATGCAGAAATTTATTTCCTCCCCCTCACACACACACCCCCTCCCAGCAGAATTAGCCAGCAGCTCTGCAGCACTGTCAGTAGCAGATGCGGGAGCAACCAGAGCCTGGCTCTCCAACTTGCAAATACATGACACTGCCAGGGAGAGGGGGCGCTGGACTGCTCCATGCAGGTGCAGTTCCCAGCATGTCCTGAAGGAAGGAAGTGGCATGCAGGAAACTTTGTACAAGCCTGGGACCCAGCATCAGGCTGCTTCTCCCTCTCAGTGGCAGAGCCAGGTTCTATCATCAGGGGGAGTGAACACATTAAAAAAAAAAAAGATACCACCCGACATATCAAATTACTAATTACATACTTTTAAATTTGGTATGCATATTTTGTACTTAAAATAAAAACACAAGAATGATCCAGGCAACAGAAGTGTTTGCACAGATTATACTTAGATATACTTTAGATTCTAGAAAGTAAATGACAATACAGTAGTTTATAATTGGCCGGTATTTTTTTTAAACCTGTGATATTTTTTCAAGTTACTAATTTCATTTTAAAAATCAATGAAATGCACTTTATTTATAATAGATTATAATACTAAAGTCACCAAAAAGGCATGACAAATACAAGAATGAGAATTGGTGAGCAAAGATCTCATAGCTCTTCGGGGTTGGACAAAGCAGTAATTTCCCCTAAAGTAGCTTTATTCGGGGGGGGGATTAAACAAAAGACATCTCTACGACACAGGTTGGCAGTCTAACATTTTTGAAACACTGAGTACTGAAAGTTAGGGTTTTTAACCAATTTAAGCTGTGTGTACACACACACACACACACAAAACAAAACAAAAAACCTTCCTGCTTTCCTATCACCAGTTCTGTTATTACAGGAATGAAATCTAGACATCCCATAAAATAGCTAGTTCCACATTGTTCTTCAAACCTCAGATCAGTGAAATGCAGCTTTGCATTTGAGATACTATATGACTTGAGTACATTTTGCACTGCCTGCATCTACAATGACATCAGGAGAGAAGAGGACATGACTGTCCCTAGCAAATATGATTTAAAAAAAAAAAAAGGCGAGACACACTCACTCACTATCAATGCAACAAGAAGGGAGAACAGTAGCAGGGGCCAAGAGATAAAATGCAATGAAACCTTCCTGTACCCATAACTGATATCTGAAAAGCATCAGTCACTCGGCAGATCAAAAAGAAAGAGCAGCCAGTATTCAGCCAGATAGGATCCTTATGACCTATATAGGAGAAGTGCACTCTCAAGTAAACTGTAGCAGTTTCCCCAACAGAGTTTTCTTATGGATTTATTTATTAAGGAAAAATTAAGATTAGGAGTCTGATTTAAATTATGTAAATTCAGTTTGAGTTAACTGTGGAACTATTGCAGCTACTTTTATTTTACTCCTGCCTTCATAAAAAGCTACCGAGTTATAACAGAGAATTACAAAGACTAAAGTACATGCTTCAATATAATTAGGACGGGACCACCCAAGATGAAAACTATACCATGGAAGAGTCCTACAACCAGGTGTTTGAGGCCAATGCCCTTATCAATGGAATCCTCAACCAAAATGTGAGGAAGGAGAGGCGTACACCCTCTAACTTTTGACAATAATTCAAGGTCAGCCAGCCACCAAGAACAGCACCATTCATATTCTGGTTTTGGATAAAACACCTGATCTTTCCTACATCATAGAAACCTTCCTCCCTCCAAGCCTATAGCAATAAAGTAACCATTAAACAAGTTCTGAATCAATCGTCTTTCTTCCCAATTTAGTTTTAACAAAAAAAGCTTCAATGTAAGTAGCTATGGGAGATAACAGTGCAACTACTAGGTATCAGTGGGGGAAGTGTGCTAGTTATGTCCTGGATACACTGGTCTGTTAAGTGTTATTGCTTTTAATATGCTAATGCAAACACTGTAATAGAGTATTAGTGTCCCAATGTACTGTAGCTTGTTTTAACTTACTGTAATACTAGAAGAGGTGCATGTGAAGCTCTCTAAAAGTTGACACTACAGCAGTGATAGTCCCAAGCCAGCATGCATAGGGCTGGGGGTGGGGAAGGGGAGTGCATCTAGGTATAGGTAACATCTCTCACACCAAACAGGAACTTCTCCACAGTTCATTGCAATTTGGAAGTGTGATTATTATACCTTGTCTTACAAACACCAAACACCATTACATATGCACAAGGTCAATAATTCCCCCCTCTCTCCCCATATACAGAGTTGTGCTTCTGGATATAGTATCTGTCTGAGATTATTATTGAGCTCCCAGCTCTTCAGGAAGCAGTGAAGAGTCAGCAGCCAAGCCACAGGCTGAATCCTATTGCAAACAGTATGGGTGATGCATGAGGCATTCTGAAGCAAGAGGAGATTACTGGAAAACTTTAAATAAGACACAGAAAGAATAAAGTTTTCCTAGGTTTTGTTACTGTCGGATTTATTGTATGATGTATAGTAAGTGTTTAATATAAAAATCAGGTAGTAGGGTTTAGAATGTTACAACAAGAGATTATGCTATTACCATTATCCAGTCCACTTGCACACTACTATTTTGAATTAGTGATAATTCACAGAGAGAGAAAGAAGAAAGAGGGGAGGGGGTTAAGCACGAGAAGGGGGGCAATAACTCAAAGTCTCTCCTTTGCCTCCTGGTCCTGCCACTCCCTCAGCCCCCTCCGCAAGGGAGAGCCCGGCGTCATCCTCGCCTCCCTGCTCCACTGGACCAACTTCAGCGCACAGAGACATCAGCGGCTGGCGTCCCCGCGCACCCCCCGGAGCAGAGCAGCGTCTCGACTGCAGCACAGTCATTCCCCGGGCTGCCGCTGCTTGCAGAGAAAAGACGCCACTGAAGAGAGACCACGAGAAACACCCCCGCCCGCCTTTTTCTTTCCTTCTCCACCTCCTCCATCGGCACCAGCTGGGCTTCAGAGCTACCTTACCCACCGCGTGGCCGCCTCGCTCTGCATGGGGCTGCCGGGGGCCAATGGGACTGCTGCTTCTCAGCCCCCTCCCACCGTGCTGCCGCCCCTTCCCCTCCCGGCAGAGCCCACCCCTGCCTGGGCGGCATGTGCCAAGCGGGGCTCAGCTTAGCGAGCCGGGGAGCTGCGGGTGGGCAGGCAGGAGCCTCCTCCTCCTCATCCCCGGGGAGCCAGGCAACCAGCCGCTGTCACCGGCAGCCTGGGAGCAAGCCGGGCTGGGGATGCGGGAAGGCAGTGCAGAGCTGAGAGCCAGCTGGCGGACGCACACAAAACCTGGCTCCAGAGTCCAGTGCTGTCTGGAAAGGCGCCACTTTTGGAAAAGGTGCTGGGGGGGGGGGGAGCAGCCGCTCCCCCTGTTCTCCCCCTAGCTATGCTCTGGGTGGTAGGGGGTGCAGGTGTCTGGGCTGGGGGGTGTCCCACAGCTGGATGCTGGGGGTGTGGATGTCAGACAAGATGTGTCCAGCTGACACGTGTGACACACTCAGACAGGTGCCCAACAAAAGCGTAACAGAGAAACAGGAACTGGGCTGTTGTAGGAGTTTCTTTGACTCTCTACTTCTGGGGGAATCTTTTTTGCTGGCTGACAGGTATTTTGAATTAAATTACCAAAATAACTGAAACTGGTGTGATTATATTGTGTTTTGATAAATAAAATATGCAGATTTTTAAAATATTGTGGGCAGAATGTTTAATTTTTTAGTGCAGAATTCCCTCAGGAGTACACATTACTACACCACTATGTGGGTGGCTTCCTATGTGAACACTTACTTCAAATAACAAAGACCTTTTCAGTTTAGGTTACATTCCCTTGGAAGTAATCCCTTGGAGGTTTCCTTGGATAGACACACCCTAGCTATGAGATTTCAATCAGGTTTTGCAAAACCAAACCAAACGCTACAGCTGCTACACACATGTACAGCTTCCACTGACTCCCGTAGCAGCTACACCTGAAGAACTACAACTGTGTTGCGCTCCACTGTGCCAAACTCAGACCCGTTTGTAAGCCTCAACTTTTGTTCAACCAATAGCAGTGAATAATAATCTGATATTTAGATGTCAGAGGCCATAGTAATGGGGGCAATACATGGAGCCAGACAACCTTTGCCACAATGCCGCCTACAGTAAAATAAAACCTGGACACAGAGGATACTCCACCCACCACAGAAATGCACCTGCTTCTAGGGAGAACTGTGTTACAGAGCTCTCCATCTCCACTTGCTGATGGTGGGAATAAAAGCATTTCAGTTCATGTAGGAGAATGCTGACACACGGAATACAAATACAGAGAAAAGTTATCCCGTTCCACTTTGAGCTAACATGTAGGCCCCAGCTTACAGAATGGGGAGACCACCTGCCTTTGCACTTACTGCTTTTCCAGGATAGGCTATATGGCAAGGACCTGGGTGCTCTCATGCCTGGCATTAGGTTATTCTTTAGTTCCATCACTACGCTGGACCCAGGGCTGAAAGAGATCAAATAAGAATTATCCTACACACGTGTACTTCTTCTAGCCAAGTATCTTTTACTATAAATATTTGAGTATTTTTCTAACATTGAAGAAGACAGAGTATGTTAATTTAAACAAACCTTCATGCAATCAGAACAGTTACTTCTCGCAAAGGCTAGACAAAAGTGTAGAATACGGTGATGCCATTTACTTTTTGACTAAAATCCCCAATTAATCAGTTAACCAAACAAGAAATAAATAAGCCAAAGACAGCAAGAAAAATCAGAGTTAAAGCTTGATTATAAATATTGCACTGCCCTCAACTGTAAATGGCATCTCAGCACACATGCCCTAGTTGTCTCTATATACGCAGACTTCATGCAGATGTCGAACAGTAAATGCCAGTGAAAATGAGGTAGGATCAGAGGCTAAAACAGGGAAAGAAAAAGTTAAAATGACTTAGACAAGTTGAATGTCTTCAAGTTGGGAGGGCCTGATGAAATACATCCTAAAATACACAAGGTGCTGACTGAGGAGATATCTGAGCCATAAGCGATTATCTTTGAAAAGTCATGGAAGACAGGAGAGATTCCAGAGGACTGGAAAAGGGGCAAATATAGTGCCAATCTAGAAAAAAGGGAATAAGGACAATCTGGGGAATTACAGACCAGTCAGCTTAACATCAGTACCTGGAAAGATAATGGAGAAAACAATTAAGCAATCCAATTGCAGAATCCTAGAAAATAAGGCGATAAGTAACAGTCAGCATGGATTTGCCATGAACAAATCGTGTCAAACCAACCTAATAGCTTTCTTTGACAGGGTAACAAGCCTTGTGGATGGGGGAGGGGAGTGGTAGATGTGGTGCATCTTAAGTTTAATAGGACTTTTTTTGATTCTGACTTGCATGACCTCCTTGTAAACAAACTAAGGAAATTCAACCTAGATTGAGCTACTATAAGGTGGGTGAATAACTGGTTGGAAAATCGTTCACAGAGACATGGGCGGCAGGTTATATATTTGTGTGGGGCTCGGGCCCCACCAATATTCAGGGCTGGGCGCCCTGCTCCAGCAATAGTTGGAGCTGGGTCTCTTCCCGCCCCCCCCCACCCGTCCTGCCTGGATCGGCCCCAGCCACCGCAGGTCTCCCCCCGCCGCTGCGACCCTGCCTGGAGCAGGTCCCAGCCCCCGCCTGCCACCCCCCCTCCGCGGGTTCCCCCCCCTCCGCCGCGTTGTGTTGTGTCCCTGCCTGACAGAACGCAGCGCGCTGCTGCCGGGAGGGCTCCCAGCAGATTTGCTGTCTGCTGCCGCAGGGTCCTAGTGCCTGCCCTCCGCCAGTACTGGCAAGGCAGGCTGCCCTTACCCTGAGCCTCTCCAACCCCAAACCCTCAGCCCCAGCCAGAGCCCTCATTCCCCCCGCACCCTAATCCTCTGCCCCAGCCCTGAGCGTCCCCACATCATGAACCCCTCATCCCCCTGCACCCTAATCCTCAGCCCCAGCCAGAGCCCTCATCCCCCTGCACCCTAATCCTCAGCCCCAGCCAGAGCCCTCATCCCCCCACACCCTAATCCTCTGCCCCAGCCCTGAGCGCCCCTACATCATGAACCCCTCATCCACAGCCCTCACCCACAGCCCAACCCTCTTCCCTAGCCCTGAGCCCCCTCCTGCATCATGTACCCCTCATCCTCAGCCCCACAGTCCTCACCCTGCACTCCCTCCTATCCCCAAACTTCCTCCCCCTTCCCACACACCCCTTCCCAACCCCAAACTCCATCCCAAAGCCTGCACCCTTCACCTCCTCCTGCACACCCACCCCCTGCCCCAGACCAGAGCCTGCACCCAGCACCCTTCCTGCACCCTAATCCCCAGCCCACGATCTGCACCCAAGACCTCCCCCGCCGAGCCCCCTCCCAGAGCCTTAGGCAGGTGGGGGCGGAGTTTGGGGGGGCGGAGTTGGGGGCGGGTTCTGGGCCCCACCAAAATTTTTACAAACTTGCCACCCATGCACAGAGAGTATGTGTTTCACAGTCAAGCTGGAAGGGCATATTGAGTGGGGTCCCACAGGCATCAGTTCTGGGTCCAGTTCTGTTCAATATCTTCATCAGTGATTTAGATAATGGCATAGAGCACATTTATAAAGTTTGCAGACGATAACAAGCTGCAAGGGGTTGAAAGCCCCTTGGAGGATAGGATTAAAATTCAAAGTTATCTGGACAAACTGGAGAAATGGTCTGAAGTAAATAGGATGTGCGACACTACACTCCATATTCATCATAGTAATATTATTAGGATATGATCATGGCATAATTATGAAGCATTTTGTACAAGATGGGTCATGTAAGGAGTCATTGGGAAAATTATGATTTGCTGAATACAAGTATCCTATTTGTAGGCATGTATCGTTTTTGTATCTGAAATTATGAATATTGACTAGGTATCTATATTTCAGATGGGCTTACTCTAGAAAACACCCACAGCCAGCCTTTCAGATACAACAATGAAAAAGCCAAAGAAGGTTACTGGCTCATCAACAAAGACAATTGGCTGTGGAATAGCTTAGCCTTCGTGGAAGGCCAGTCTGTAAGTTATGGCTGCTACGACTCTGCAAGGGCATGTGACCAGTTCACATGTCTCTGGACTCCATTTTGGGTACCTGAATTTTTCCACAAACTGGTCTGGAAACCAAGTTTGAAACAGAGTTCCTGCCATATGAAAAAGCTATACAAGGCAGAGAGTGACATCATCGGTTGTCTTCACTCCCCTACAACTCAACAGACAGAAGCTCTGAAAGAAAAAGTCTTGGAACGGGGTACAAGATCCCAAGCTGCATAACAAATGCAGCTTGTCCCTTAAGGATCTGCAAGCCTGCTTATATTGTCAGCCAGGGTGAGAATTTGCTAATTCATATCCAATCTTTCTAGAATTTTAGGCTTAGTTTGCGGTTCTGTTTATTTACTAGGTAATCCGCTTTGGTCTGTGTTCTATCACTTATAATCACTTAAAGCAAAAAACAAGTTTATTAACTACAGAAGATAGATTTTATCTAAACCCGTGTGCCTGTGACCAAAGTGTCTTGGGAAAAATCTCAGCCTGCTTAACACAAGTATGCATGGTCCTCTCCACATTGAGGGAATGGCAAACTGGGTAATAAATTCATACTGGTCGATGTTTTGATCAGGGCAGGATGGTACAACTCTGGGGTCCCAGGCCGGGGGTTATTTTGGCTGTAGTCTCTCTATTGTTGGTTCATGCAGTGGCTGTCCAAAGCCTGCATGCAACTGCAGCTGGGTGTGTCCCTGCCTGTGTGAATGCTGGTGGGAGCAGTCTATAGCCTGTCACAGCAGCACAGTGCTAAGAGGGAGCCCAGGCTGGTGAGTCACAGGGCTCAGTGAAACCCCAGTTCCAGGTGGCACCCCGGGGGGAACCAATCACAGGATGAAATTCAATAAGGACAAATCCAGAGTACAGGTCTGTCACATCTTACGTGCATTTAACATGCACGAATTCAGCTTTACGCGGCTGGCAAAAAAAGAGAAAAATAATTTAAATACTGTTCCTGTAGTGCGGGCGATTCCGCCTGCCATTCAACTCAATGTAATTTTGACTATACGCCGTTTTCACTTTACGCACTGACCGCGGAACGTAACCCCAGCGTAAGATGAGACAGACCTGTACTCCACTATCAGTTGCGCACATACAAAATGGGAAATGACTGCCCAGGATGGAGCACTGAAGAACAAGATCTGGGGGTCATAGTGGATCACAAGCTAAATATGAGTCAACATCATTTTGAGATGCATTAGCAGGAGTGTTGTAAGCAAGATCCGAGAAGTAATTCTTCAGTTGACATTTAATCAGCATGGAGTAGAGCAGGGGTATTGTGTCCAATTCTGGGGGCCACATTTCAGGAAAGATGTGGAAAAATTGAAAAAAGTCCAGAGAAGAGCAACAAACATGATTCAAGGGCTAGAAAACATGACCTATGAGGGAAGATTGGAAAAAAATGGCCTTGTTTAGTCTGGAGAAGAGAAGACTGAGAAGGGACGTGATAACAGTTTTCAAGTAGATAAAAGGTTGTTACAAGGAAAAAGGAGAAAAATTCTTCTCTTTAACCTCTGAGAATAGGACAAGAAACAATGGGCTTAAATTTCAGCATGGTTTAGGTTGGACATTAGGAAAAACTTCCTGTCAGGGTGGTTAAGCACTGGAATAAATTGCCTAGGAAGGTTGTGGAATCTCCATCACTGGAGATTTTTAAGAGCAGGTTAGACAGACAGCTGTGAGGGATAGTCTGGATCAGTGATCTTCAAACTTTTTTTCTGGTGACCTAGATGATCCAAAAGAGCTGGGGATGAGGGGTCTGGGAGGGGCTCAGGGCTGGGGCAGAGAGTTGGGGTGTGGGGGTGAGGGCTGAGGGGTGGGGCCAGGAATGAGGGATTCAGGGTGTGGGAGGGGGCTCTGGGCTGGGGCAAGGGTTGGGGTGCAGAAGGGGGTCTAGGCTCCTGGCTGGGGCGAGGGATACTGGGTTTGTGGCCCAAGAGGGAGCTCGGGGTTTGGGGGGGCTGAAGGCTGGGGCACGGGTTTATCTCGGACAGCTCGCGGTCAGTGGCACAGCAGGGGTGAAGAGGAAGGCTTCCTGCCTGTCCTGGCACCACGGACCACGCTGTGCCCCGGAAGCAGCCAGCAGCAGGTCCAGCTCCTAGACAGAGGCGTGCAAGTGACTCCGCGTGGCTGTCGCCCACAGGCACTGCCCCCCACCAGCTCCCAGTGCAGAGCCGGTGCTCGGGCAGGGGCAGCACATGCAGCCCCGTGGCTCCCCACCCCGCCACCTAGGAGACGGACCTGCTGCTGGCCGCCGAGGCGCAGCACGGTGTCGGAACACGTGAGGATTAGCCTGCTTTAGCTGGGCAGCACCACCGACAGGACTTTTAATAGCCCAGTCAGCAGTGCTGACCAGAGCCACTGCAACCCAGTGCCTTCTGTTCCATGACCCACTTCTGGGCCACAACCCACGGTTTGAAAAGCACTTGTCTAGATAATACTTAGTCCTGCCATGGGTGCAGGGGCCTGGACTAGATGACCTCTCGAGGTTCCTTTCAGTCCTTCAATTCTGTGTCACTGTTACAGGCTGTAGGAGGCCGTACGTTGATGACCTTTGATTAGACAGGTAAGGCACAGTACAATGATTTGGTTGTTCAGGGGTGAGACAGATAATGACCAGACACATTATGCTTTATTTTCCGAACCTACATTGTGATTACACTTCAAAAATAAAATTATTTCTGACTCAGGGCTCTAACTGCCTGCAAAATCTCCTGGCTGTTAAAAGTTATTTGTAGCAGGTCATGAGAGATTAGATTAGTGTCAGAAGTTTAAGCCTAAATTGCCTAAGAGCTGACATCAGTCTGCATTTCTATCATGCCCAGCATAACAGTTTAATGTTTAATAACCCCCCCAATAAATATATAACCAGTGGGGATTGAATCCAGGACCATCAGCACTAATAGTACTACAGTAGAACTAGAGGAGTAACCATTATCTGGTAGCAATAGTATGTTCTTATACTCTCCTATGGATCTGCAACTAAAAGGAGACAGGAAACACTGACCAAGAGGCATAAGAATGTTGATTCATCCAGTGGGAACTCCCCCACCATCACCCCAAAGTAAATTGCATCTGCCCATCAACACAGCAGCATGAGTTACAAGTAGTTTGAAAGCACATCTTCTATGAAAAGCACTGTCACAAGAAATACACCTTTTGTTACCTGTTGTTTATGCCACTATTGAACGTGCCCCAAACGAACACAGAATCTGATTGCTCCTGTAGCTCTGCCAAAGGAAACAGACATCATTGTGGCTCAGAACTGAGTAACTTCTGCAAGCGTCATAGCAACACAAAATGAGAAATATGGCAGAGACGCTGCTAGGTTTACAAAATGGAATGAGACTTGAGCTAAGACTTGGCATAAGTGACAGCAAAGCAGGCATTTAATTGAGAAATATAAAGTGTAAAGATCATCATCAATTTCCATTTTCATCAAAGCACAGATGGTGCAACAGACTATATGGAAAACAACAGATGTTTTGTAGAGAATAGCAGGCGTGTCGTAGATCCTGTGAAGCAGGAGAACTTAATTTGTTCAGGGACAGTATAACTGGGTGTCCCAACACATGATCTGTGCAGAGGGCTCTATGGGACCTCTCTCTTAGTCCATGTAACTTCTTTGGGGGCAAGAAGAAGGGAATAGCAGGGGCTGACAGCCACCTTGTGTCATCAACCTCCTCACCTTTATCCCAGTCTTCGTCACATGGGGACGGCTGCCACATGCTGACAGTGTTCATCTCTCTGTGGCAGTTATTCGACTGACTCACTTAAAGCAAAGAAAATTCTTAGTGAGAAAATCTTTTTGGATAAAATACAATCCTATTTTAGGGACATTAATCATTTTTTGACCTAGCTGCAGAACAGCTCTACGCTTTGGAGAGGAGCAGCATACGCTGGAAGCTGATCAGTACTCCCCTAGTCTTAGCAGCAAAAAACTCTTTAGGCCAGGGATGGGCACCTTGAAGGTAGCAAAGGGACACAAAATCCATGAGACCCCTTTGGTGGGCCATACCTTAAGAGGCTATACATTGCCCAGCTCTGAGAGTTTGCTACAACACAGAATGTTTAGCAGGCCAAATCAAATGATCTGGCAGGGTGGTTGCAGCCCTCATTTGCCAATCCCTGTTTTAAGCCTCTTCTAAAGCTAAACAATTCTGCACACATTTTTCAGCAATGGTGCAGTTGCTCCAACATACGCATTGGGAGAGGGTTCAGGTGTGTTTCTATTGTCATGTCACAAAAATCTGCTCAGGATTTTTTCCACTACTGTCATGCTCCAAGCCTTGTCTACATGAACATGCACATCATTGCTAGCTTCAGTACAACTCTACTTTTGCCAGAGAACAGGTACGTTTTCCAGTGTAGTGACAACCACATAGACATCAGTGGGGGGAGACATTGGAACACAACCCACATAACCAAGTGATTTAGGTGCTGGGGTGACAGACCTGGACAGTGAACTCCTCATCAGAGCCGACAGCATGGGCAGTGGTAGGAAAGCTTCCCCATAGTCCCCTCCCCAACTTGCTCCACTCTGAACTGGAAGAACCCACCTTCAATTGGGAAAGTTACTCAGCCTTCCTGGCCCAGTCACAGAAGTGAGGATTGTTATGATCTAGACACTTGTCCATTAAGAACTGGACTGAGACCAATTTATTTCACATATGCCACTAGACAGGCTATGAAGATTTTTGGTCACTATCAGGTCAGATCTGCATTGGAGACCCACCTCTCTCATGGCCACTATCTTTCCGCTCTAAGCGGTCCAGATTACCAGCTAGATCTCATTTCAGCACACACAGTTTAGGGCACAATGTACAGTTCCCATTTTAACGCTAAAATCTCTGGCAGATAACACATGTAATGCAAGCCAGTTGCCTCTCAGATGCTTAGGAGAATTTGCATGGACACAGAATGAATGAAACTCAAGTCTCCCAGGGCTCCTGTTGCTTCTGTATCACATAGCACTACAGGTAAAGGATTGCTTATGGAATAACAGAGTAACAATCTTTAACAGCAAAAATTAAGTTACAACGCTGTTAGCCCAAGAGTTCCAGAAGTGACTTTGGCTCTGTAAACAGGGGCGGCTCTAGACCCCAGCGCGCCAAACAGGCGCGTGGGGCGGCCCTTTCCCGGGGGGGCGGCATTTGGCTCCGGTGGACCTGCCGCAGTCATGCATGACTGCGGCGGGTCCGCTCGTCCCGGGCTCCGGTGGACCTGCTGCAGGCATGCCAGCGGGAGCTCAACCTGAGCCGCGGGAAGAGGGGACCCGCCGCGGGACCGGGGAAGGGCGGCGCAGCGCACCGCGCTGCTTGGGGCAGCCTACTTTCTAGAGCCGCCCCTGTCTGTAAAGGAGTTTTTCTCACCAATGTCTTGCTCAATGCAGCTTTTGTCATCACAGCTTGATATATGATGTCTGATCTCAGCTCTGGGAACCTGATGGCGGGCATTAAAGGGGCATGTGGCTAGCTGCTGTGCAATATCAGGGTGGTTCTAGAGAAACAGAAAAAGTACGTGCTATCTCACTGTATTCATCCTAGCCCTTGTATTTTCTAGTCACTAGTGAAGGGTTTGTGCAATCTGCATCCTGAAATAGGTTGAAAACATTTAAACAAGGAAAGACAAAACTTAGCTCAGGTCCTGAGCACAAATGCAGTGTAGAAACAGCGAAGCATATGCATCGTTTATGATAGAGGCTATGGTTGTTCATTTTTACATTTAAACACCACCCTGAATTTATCTGATTGAAGATCAGCCCCAGATCAAACACAGTGAAACCCCTGCAGTGTCATCACTGGCATGGTTCGATGCACAGATGAAATTGCCCTAATAAGCCTACACGGGGAGTAAGTGCCTTGAAACCCTAAAAAATTCAGCCACTTTATTTTTAAATTAAGTAAGCAACAGACTAGAGAACAAGTTCCTGCCTGCACTAGAGCTTAAGTCTTTGCAGTAAATTTAACTCTCCTGAAACAGGAGGAAGTTACTCAATGTTCCAGCTGAGGCCACATCTATATTGGGGGCGTTCTGCCAGTAGAGGTAAACGAGTGTGGACACAGAAGAGCGCTACTATCCCCCACTGAATGAAGAGCCTTTACCCTTAGAAAAGAGCAAGACAACAAAGAGGAAGAACACACACTGCTCAGGCTTGCTCTGCACAGTTTTTATATTACTATAGCTATGCTGGCTAGTGTGATTCCTAACCAATACAGTTATACAGTACATCATCTTAACATGTGGATGCAGTTATATCTGTATAAGTGTGCTTATATCAATACAACTAATATACACTAGCACTGGAGAGGTTAAAATAAGCTACTGACTGAGAGGACAAAAGAAAGGAGCAGCTTCTCCTGTTAAATATATAGCATTCTAGCCCAGAATAGAAGACTGAGAAGAGACAAAAGTTTCAGACCGATGTACATTGAATAGAGTTATTAGCAATATAAAAAAGATGGTTTATTTTGCAATCAGAGCAGTGCAGCTGCTAAAGAATTAGCTGCAACATCAGATCATTTTTGCTTTGGCCAGCCAGAAGGCATCCATATAACACTGGCTGCATTTGCTCCATGCCCTGAAGTGGGAAGCAAATACCCAGGTCCCACAAGTGAACTGCTGGAAGAGAATAGAATCCCATCACTAACCTAGGTATTCTGAAGAACCTATATCACCTTTCTTTGGGGCAAATGCACTGATCTGAAGTGCATTACTAAATATGAACTGGATGCTTTTACTAAGTGGTAAATGGATGACAGATATAAATATGAAATAAAGATGGCTTCTTCCAGTCTAATAGCAAGTGAATGCATCCTTCTAGCAAAAGGCAACAAAGCATACTGAGCTCACCATGCATTAGCTTTACAAAAATATGATTTCCCAAGTGCATTAGAGACCTTAACATCCTGTCCTACCTTCCTGCACTTTATAAGATGATAGGGAAACCGACAGGCTCGGATTTGATGATAGCGATCATATGGACATTGTATTAACTTCTCTGGATCCAAAGCATCAACTGGAGGAGAATGAATAAAAAGACAAGAAAACATTCTGCCAAACAAGATCTAAGAACATCATCAACACAATTAACAAGTGGAAACATACTAGGTACTGGAGCTTTCCTCTAATGGGGTTAAGCCATTAATTTTTAATAGCCTAGACAAAAATTTAAAATTGCTACAGTGGCACTCATTGTGTACACCCAACCAAATTCACTTTGGACTTTTTGTGAGTGGAATATTAAATTAAAAATGAGGAAAGTGTAGTCAGTAGTGCAGAGTGGCCAGTATATATCCACGAGTACACTTATGCAGAACAGTGAGCTGGAAATACATTACTATAAAAACCCTTGAAGCTACCAAATTAGCTAGCTGTATAGCAGTGACATGCTAAGGGTCAGCAGAAGCATGGCATTCTGAAGTAAATCCTTTTGCATTTACTTTCAATGCTCAAAGGCCATCTCTGCTGGAGTAAGAAACAAATCAAACTAAAACAAACATGGCTGGAGTTAAGGCTGCAATTTGCACTACAGAGCACTTGGCCCTATAAAGTGCAGAGGTTGGCAGGTGCTTAAGAGCCCAACACCCACTGAATATAGTGAGGGCCTAAGTCACAGGCACTATTTGAAAATGTTCCCTCCTAGTCCACACTAGGACTCAGAGAGGCATGAGTCACCTTAATCACTTAAAAGTTACATAGAAGGGACAAGGTAGGTGAGGACCAACTTCCAATAGTGAGAGACACAAGCTTTCAAGCATACACAGATCTCTTCTTCAGGATTCAGTTTGTGTTCGTGCAGCAGCTTTCCTGCCATTACATGTGTCTCCTCACACCTTCCATGCTACTTACCCACATTTGTATCAGTGTACAGAGGGCATGCACACAAAGGAACAAGGGACAACAGACTGTGGGATGTTCTCTAGAGAGCTGGAAGTAAGGGGACTGGCAAGACTGATTACATAAATCAGTGTTTTTCAATTTTTTTTGATACCAGGGACCAGCTGGAGAATCCTTATGTCTGTATAGATGTAGTTGTGAAATCCTCGCTTCTGTATTGTTTTGTATGTTTATTTGCAAGGTCTCTCTCTGATTCTGTGAATATTACTATATAAATTAAAGGCAAACAGGAACTAAGTTTGGATTCGAAAATAAGGAAAATGAACTTGAATTTAAGCTTGCTGGAAGTTCACCCCAATAAACACAGAATTGTTTGCACCTTCGGACTTCGGGTATTGTTGCTCTCTGTTCATGCGAGAAGGACCAGGGAAGTGGGAGAGTGAAGGAATAAGCTCTCTAACAACACATATAACATCCCTTGTATATACACCTCTAGCAGTTACATGGCCTGGAATGGTAGCCTGTATCTTCCTATAATCTTGTTCACCTGTGCTAAGTATCCCATAACACCTTGCATTAGCCAGGAAAACTTTCAGGATCAGCACATATGGGGTGTTCTACTGTAGAAACAGGCAGGGAGTTACTCTCATTGGAATGTCCCAAAGATAAGGACAATATATATGGGACAAGCCTAGAGGTGCATCACGCCTTGGTACCTTGAATTCCTGAGTCCAGAACAAAGAGCTAAGGGTACCGTGTGGTACCAGGAAAAACAAGGTAGAAAGATGATTGGTTAAGAATAGCCTCACAGGCTGCATACAGTACCTCTTTCCTTGTAAACAGGTTGGGTATAAAAGGACAGCTTTAGGGGTGTGACTCTGGACACAAGCCTTCTTTGTAAGGTGAATTCAGCACTGCTGCAGGAGATATTCCTGAAAATTGGAGTTGTATTGAACCTTTGTTAATATGCTGTTACTGAGTATTAGCAATAAACCAGACCGATATTGGTTATTTGGTCTCTTGGGCATACTGCATAACGAACCAAAGTGTGGTCAAGCAGTTGACCATACGGTTTACCAACAGAAAGGAAACCCAGGATCTTCAGAACCGGAAAGGTTTCAGAGTGGCAGCCGTGTTAGTCTGTATCAGCAAAAAATAATGAGGAGTCCTTGTGGCAGCTTAGAGACTATCAAATTGATTTGGGCTTAAGCTGTGGGCTAGAACCCACTTCACCAAATGCATGGAGTGGAAAATACAGTAGCAGGTATAAATACACAACATTTGAAAAGCTGGGAGTTGCCTTACCAAGTGGGAGGCCAGTCAATTCAATTAACAATAGGACACCAAGGGAGGAAAAATCACTTTTGTAGTGGTAATGAGAGTGGCCCCTTTCAAACAATTGACAAGAAGGTGTGAGTAACAGTAGGGGCAAATTAGTATGGGGGAAATTGGGTTTTGTAATGACCCAACCATTCCCAGTCTTTATTCAGGCCTAATTTGATGGTGTCCAGTTTGCATATTAATTCTAGTTTTGCAGATTCACGTTGGAGTCTGTTTTTGAAGTTTTTTGGTTGAAGAATTGCCACTTTTAGGACTGTTATTGAGTGACCAGGGAGACTGAAGTGTTCTCCTATTGGTTTTTGACTCTTATAATTCCTGATGTCAGATTTGTGTCCATTTAGTCTTTTGCGTAGAGACTGTCCAGTTTGGCCAATGTACATGACCTGAATAAAGACTGGGAAGCAGATATTGACGAGTGTCTGGGGCTCAGTGGAGTAAACTGCGGACCCAACACCAACTGCACCAATGTGACTGGGAATTACTCCTGCAGCTGCCTCGATGGATCCGAGTCCAGGTCTGGGAAAGCCAAGTTCCCACACCTGAGTGAGAACAGCTGCCAGGGTGAGCTCTCCCCTTGCTGCCACTACACCCTGCTCAGTCCCCCACACCCCTGGGCTCATTCCAGGCCTGGTGCTGCACCAGAGGCTGCTGCCAGCTGCAGCAAAGGCCCCCGATCCACTCACCGGGCTGTGATCAGCCGTGACCTCAACTGCTGCCCTAGAGCGTGGGGCAGGAGCTCCCTGGCTTGGTGTTTGGATTGGGAATAAACCCCTAGGTTTGCAGAGAAGCACCAGGGAGATGGGTGGGGCCCTCGCTGTCCCCAGCACACAGCATCCGGGCTGCTAGGGCCCCCCTGAGCCTGGGAAGGAGCCTTATATATGGTCCATAGACACAGCACAGTGCGCTCTGCCCCCATGGGCTCTGGGGAGCAGAGAATAACCCCAGTGCCTGATGCTCTAGACAGGCCCCCAATCTGCCCTGATTGGCCCCAGGGTGCTGAGAACAGCCCCAGCACAGGGTACTACGGCCATGCCCCGAACCACCCCCTACAACAGGCTGGCGGCAGGGTGGATGAAGGGCCCTTACACCTGCTCCAGGCTGGCTGGGGAGGCCCCTGCACAGGATGTGGGGATTGTCAGAGACCATTACACTGCCAGAGTGGCCAGGCAGTGTCTCCGTAGCTGTGAATCCAGCCTTTGACTGCTGAATACTCAGGACATCAGTCACCTGGGTCCTGGGACTCCTGCCCAGGTCAGTACAGGTGGGTGCACTGGCCGCAAGTCGGGGTCTGGGGCTTCTGCCACAGACCCCGTGAGAGCCACCAGAGGGCAAACAAACTAGATTAAAGGGACAGCACCCACCCCTGCACTTCCTGGGCACAGCCCACCTCCTCTGCACCCTTCTCCTAGTGCTCCAGGGGAGGGGCAGGGCTGGGTGTATCCCGAATGGGAAGGGGACCCATGGGGCTGGGGTCTGTAACACTGAGCATGGCGCCCCCTTCTGGCGACTAGCTCCAGTTCAGCGCCCCCTTTCTTCTCTTCCACCATTGCAGCTCCCGCAGTCGTGGCTGCCCCGTGTCTCGGCCGTCCAGCCAGGTCACGCTGTGATCCCCATTCTGGGGGAGCCTTTCAAAGCCAGACCCCTCCGTCCTATGCCTAATAGCGAAACCCTTCCTCCGGGGCTCCCAGCCCCCCCTCGGGGCTTCCTAGCCCCCCTCGACTCAAGCCCCCACCACTGGGCCCAGCCCTCGGGCTGTAGAGAAGCCCCACCTGCCCCCTCCCAGGCGAGCTTCCTTCTAGCCAGCGCCCTGCACGCAGCCTGAGTCACTTCCCCTTTGCAGCTTAACTGGCTGATCAGCCCCCCCTTAACCCCGCTCTGTCAGGGCTGGTGCAGGGGGGACATCACAGGGTCCTGGTCTGGATAAGATTTGGTCCCCAGTCTGGGATGGGGTGGGAGGGGTTTTGCTGCAGGGATTGGGGCACTGCACATAGCAGGGAAGAAAGGAGAATAGAATGGGGGTGGGGTTAGATGGAGCAGACAGACCGACAGACCACGGCCCCTGCAATGGGTTGGGGGTGTCTCTGTGGTCATTCGCCCCCAGTGAGCCCCCTGCCCTGCTGTGTGTGACCCCTCCCACCCCGCTATCCCTTCCCAGACATTGACGAGTGCCGCAAGACCCCAGATATCTGCAGCCCCAAGATCATGTGTATCAACACCAATGGGAGCTACTGGTGTGAGTGCCGGGCCGGCTATGTCCCCTCCAATGGGAACACGACCCTGTGCCAAGGTGGGTCCTGCGCGGGGGGCATGGAGGGTGCAACTGAGAGGGCTGAGCAGAGTCTGAGGCTACACAGGCAGAGGTCTTACCCGAGGGGGCAGGGAGCTGAGAACTGGTCTGGGATGTTGCACCAGCCCCCTGCCCCCCATGGATGGGGTCTTTCTGGGTCTCAGCCTTGGCCGGGGAGAGAGCCTCCAGGCTCTCCCCTCCCCCAGCCCAGCCTGCCCGTCCACTGGGGTGTTTCCGGTTGTCTCAGAGCCACAGGCACCAGTGAGCCCAGGTCTGGCTTGGGGAGCGGAGGGATTCTCCCCTCCCTCCATTCAGGAAGGTGATGCTTGAAGCAGAATGACTGTACCCAGCTGGGCGAGGAATGTAGGTGAAGCCAAGCAGCAGCAATTAAGATGCCTGTACACCAAGGCAAGGAGGCTGGGCAACAAAATGGAGGAACTAGAGCTGCTGCTGCAGGAAGTGAAACCAGACACTGCAGGGATAACAGAAACCTGGTGGAATAGGCATGGCTGGAGTCCAGGGATTGAAGGGTATGTGCTGTTCAGGAAAGACAGGAACAAAGGCAAAGAAGAAAACCCTTGAGCCATCAGTTTACCCATAAACAAATCTAGTGTTCTCCCTTGAACCATTGTATTTTCTCTACAAAACCCGCTACCTATGCCCAGGTAAGGGTTCTGATGTATAGACCCAAACTCTGCATCAGTTCCACCAGGATTTCATCTACTGACTGATCGTGCTGGGGGCTCTGCCTGTCTCCAGCACTCAGGACCCTGAGCTACCACCATCACCTGGGAACCCCGACCAGTTCAAGCCTCATGGAGTGGGTGAGATCCATCTCGCTCTCTGTTTTCTTTCCTACCTCAGGT
The DNA here is from genome assembly GCF_016161935.1 of Mauremys reevesii. Taxonomy (NCBI): domain Eukaryota; kingdom Metazoa; phylum Chordata; order Testudines; family Geoemydidae; genus Mauremys; species Mauremys reevesii. The sequence goes on from NW_024100874.1 coordinate 397,571, forward strand.
ATTAACCTTTAAAATGTAACTGTTGTGTTTGTTTAGCCCTCCTGGTGTGGTTATCACTATGATTCAATCAATGACTTTTATGGTTCAGCTGGTTGCTTTTCTCTCTCTCTCTGAATTTTACTCTTTTGTATTTTAGCTTCCCCCATTTACTCTGCAGCGACGCTTCTTGTACCTAAGCTAAAGATCCCTGTAGTGCCCCAAAATATACGGTGGGGTTTGCTCATCAAGTGGGTTACTACCAGTACAATTGTAATGTGAATGCGTGATAGGGATGTGTTAAACTTGGGGAACATGGGTGGGGAGGGAGCAGCTGAAAGTGGAGCTCAATCCAGCCTATTGAGACCAGGAGCACATAAGGGTACCAGCTTGAAAGTGCTGCTTAACCCAGCCCATTGAGTACAGGAACACATGAGGGGATCAGCTGGAGAGTGCTGATTGACCTGGTCCTCTCAGACTTGCTCTGCTAGTGTGTGTGTGCACATGTTCATCCAGTTCTAAGGCTGGAAGAACCCAGCCCTGGGGAATCGAGGTCCTGCAGGAGAGCTCCATTGGGAGGGGACTTGCAGAAGGAAGGAGCAGAGCTCCATGTGAACACACAAGTGACTTTCACAGCACGTTAATAGAATTACAGAAGCCCCTCCCCCAGAAGAATAACCCTGATAAATGAACCTACCCCCAAAGTAAAGGGCACATCTGGGAACAGCCTGCAAAAAGCCCTTTTCTTTCCTCAGGAAAGTTGGATCCCAGGCATGTTGGTTAATGCTGCTGGGAGATTGCTTTAGGTGAAAAACTGCCGTAATAATTGATTTTAGACTCTAAGAAGCATGTTGTGATTTTCATTTTATATGTAACCAGTTCTGTTTCCATGATCTTGACTCACTACCTCTTAAATCTTAATCTTTGGTAACGAATTTAGGATTATTCCACTATATATATGTCTCAGTGCTGTGAGGTTATAAAGATCTGATCCTGAGCTGTACCAATCAAGCTGTTTAGATTCTATTCCCCGGTAATTTCTGTGAGTGTCCTGTGACAGTAATCTGATGCTACTGGGGGACACTTTCAGAGGGGCTTGGGGGCTGCAGTGCCATTACTGTTACCGTGCAAAGCGGAGCAAGGGCTGGCAGAGCCCTGTGGAGATTGGTAGGCTGGCTAACAGACCGGTGGTGTTATGCTCAACTAGATATCAGCTCCCTGAGAAAATCTTCCTCTCGCCGGATGGGTAACAAAGTGACTCAGAGCCTGGGCACCCCAAGAAAGCTGCACACATACCCCTGTAACCTGCTTTCTCTCCTCCAGGGCCCTCTTTATCTTAGCCAACCCTCAAATATGTTCAAACCATGTTCAAATATGTTAAGGACTGTTATAAAAAGGACCCCGCTCAACTGTTCTCCATGTGCACTGGACGTAGGAGAAGTAGGTATCAGCTTAATCTGCAGCAAGGGAGATTTAAGTTAGATATTCGGAAAAACTTTCTCACTATAAAGATAGTTAAGTTCTGGAATAGGCTTCAAAGGGAGGTTGTGGAATCCCCATGATTGGAGGTTTTTAAGAACCCATTGACAAAGAGCTGTCAGGGACGGCCCAAGTATAGTGCTGGATGGGATGATATTTCTAGGACCCTCCCAGCCCTACATTTCTAGGATTCTCTGAACTGTGGAGTTTAACTGGTGAGCCCCTCAGTGAATGCCCCATCAGCCTTCACCCAGCTCTAGTCCAATGTGAATTATTAACAAAAGGAGCTGGCCCTTAAGAAGCCACAAGACCAGTGAGCACAGCAGGACATACCCTGTCAGAGATACCCAATGACAGTCGTTCCCTTGTAGTGCAGTGGGGGAAGCTAGGGAATCCAATGGTTCCTCTCCGATAAAGTCTTGCAGTTCACAAACAGGGACTTGGCGTAGAAAAGCAGAGATGCCTTCCCTCACACACTATTACAGGCACCGAGCCTAAGTCTGTAAGTAAACAGACGCTGTTCACAGATAGCCTTCTGACCCACAAATAGGCTAGACAGGAGGGAGGATAACTCACCAGAACACAGTCCATCCCACTTACAACCCAGAATTCATCAGCAACACTGAACTCCCAGAAAAACAAAGATGAGAATATGATTAAGAACCAAACCCCAGGCCACTAACTACAGGGATTAGATCTAGCTTTGTGGGGACTGCGGAAGAGTGGTTAGAGACCCCAGAGAGGCGCTGAGCTGAGGTCTTCGTCCAGCTCCATGGAGAAAGGGCAAAGGAGGAAGCCCCCACATCATGGTTACAGAGGACATTGAGGAAGCCCCAATTCTCTGAAAGACGAAATCAGGCCTCTGAGCAATTGAAACAGATACTTCAAACAGTTTAATAGGAAATATGTACACAGTATATACAAAATCCAGAGCTGGGTTATTTACATATGATCTTGTTTGTGAGATACATGGCCAGCACCTGAAAAAGAAATGTGAAGAGTCATCAGTATTTGTCCAGTGCCCCTTAATACACATAAACAGAGTGCAGAATACTAGGGAATAACAAAATGAAAACATAGACTGGGAATAAGCTGCTGGATACGGTATAGAAAACAATCACCAAAACAGGAAACACTACAAGATTAGGGGAACCCATATTACTTAATAGAGTCACTTTTGAATTAGCAGAATGTGTCAATTCAACAGGGGTCTCTATTGGTTTCCTTCCAATATTCAACTGTTACAGGAACGTTGTCTCCCATTGAGAACTATAAGCAATAACATCCCAGACTCCTCTGCCTTTCGCCCTCCTATGCTAACTGCTGCCTGGTGAATCCTCACAAGCCCTGCACCCAAGGGGACAGTAAACTGGAGAATGAGGTGGTGATGGAGACTAGAAACCTGACCATTCAGTGACCTTTTGATATGAGGTGAAGGATCATAGTAGCTAACTTTGGAGGATGAGTTATATCTGCTGAGCGCCTTCTCTGAAGGGCAGAGCATCCTTATCTCCCAATAACATCAGTGGGAGTTTGAGAACACTCAGCAACTCATAGGCTTGGGCAAGACAAATACAAAGGCCTTGGGTGGCTAAAGTTACACTAAAATCTGCAGGTAGATGCCTAAATACCCATTATAGCCACCTGCAGAGGTGCTGATTAGGCACTTAAATCTCTATCAGCTTTGTGGTGTTTCAAATAGATATTTGAAAACAAGGACTGATGTTTAAAGGCATATTTGGCCTTTGGTTGCCATTAGACAACTTTATGCCAGGGAGTGGGTTTTCCAAACCCGGATACCTGAACTCAGACTCCTAACAACCACGGGTAGGTGCATCAATAGGTGGGGTTAGTTGTAAAGTCACCCTTTGCTGCCCTATGTTGCAGTGGGCAGGGCAGTAGCCATAAAGCTGCCCTAAGAGGCAGCTAGGAATTCCCCAGCATGTGCAAATCCCTAACACCCAGAGAACCAGCACAGAGAGTTCACAGCCAGTGTAGCTGGCTGTATGTCACCAACTCCTAGCTTCCTACCCAAGTATATGGTGTGTGAACTGGGAACAGAAGATGGCACACACAGTGTGCGTTGTGCTACAGCTATCTCCAGTGTAGCAATGGTTGTTACAAGACAGCGTAATTTAGAACAGCCCAGAGTCTAGAGCTCAGGTGTATTTGAGGATCTGGGCCAGTACTTGGCTGTTACTATAGCAATGACCCCTGAGCAAGCAGTATAATGTACATGCTTATCAATGAGCTTGTCCAGAGGCTGCATGTCCATCAGAATGACTAGATGTCCTGATGTGTAATAAAACGCTTTGAGTAATAAAAATCAACCCAGGCTACTTTACAGGGCCTGATCCTTCTCTCACTTACAGCATCTGAGCAGTAGGACAACGCTAATACTGCCCAGGATTATAGTTGTCTCTGTCTTCTTCCAATTTTGGGTAGCGGAGCGAGGAGTATAAGGGCCCTACTGTCAATCAAAACTTAACCCCACCTCTTGACCCAATAAGCCCTGCCCACTGGTCATCAGAAGCCTCACCGCATGGGGTATTACTTGGTGTCAAGGAGGACACATGACCGGAAGCAAGGTGTGTCATGTGACCCCTCTAAGAACTCCTTCCACTATACCAATCAGGATAGATTTTGCCCCGATAGGAACGCCCCGAGAGAAGATTTAACCAACCAGGGGGAGTTCCGGGGTTTGTGTGACCCCTCTAAGAACTTCTCCCACTGCCCTCTACCAATCGGGAGGGGCTTCAGCCACTAGAGAGCACCCTGAGAGGAGATTAGACCAATTGGGGGGAATTCTGGGGCTGGGTGACCATCCAGAAGTGGTTCGTGTGACCCCTCTAGGAACTCCTCCCACCACCCTCTACCAGTCGCGATGGGTTTCGGCTGCAGAGGACTGCCCTGAAAGGAGATTTGACCAAAACAGGGCAGGTTCTGGGATGGGGTGACCACCCAGAAGAGGGTTGTGTGACCCCTCTAAGAACTCCTCCCAATGCCCTCTGCCAATCAGAGTGCCGCACCATCACCCCACAAGTCCCAGAGCTGGACAGAGGAGGCTCTCTCTTACCAAGACGACATGTTTCAGAAATTGTGGAAAGGCTGAGAGGAAACGTGGACTCCTTTACCACCCCCCTGAGAACTTCAGACTTTGTTTTAGCCCCGCGAACCTTTGGACTTATGTGGAGAAAGTGCTACAGCAGCAACAGTTCTGACGAGGATGAGGGAACACCCAAGGGGATTCCTTTGGCCCAGCCATTGATGGATACGCCAGAACCTGAACCCAAAGCCCAACCATTCACGAGACACACCAATGAGCATGGCGGCCTCTCATTGTCCACCACCCTGGAGGAGGAAGGCGATCATTGCTTGGGGGAGTTACCGGCGGACAAGCTGAATGGAAAAGACATCGCTCAGGTAAATGAATGATTAAGAAGCAACAGTTGATGATGAGGTGTAATGAGGTTAGGAACCTGGGGTTGTGTAAATGTAAAAAACAAGCAGTGAGAACTTACACTTGTTTCTTGTCTGAGACAGCTCGATGATGCCTTTCTAGAGGACCCGGAGGCCCTGGACAACGTTGCATCAAGCAGCAAAGATGAACCGGGCCCGCCTTGTTTTTGCTGAACGCCGCTAAAAATTGTTGAAGAGGACTTCGAGGATGAAGGTTATAAGGAGTTTAAGAGAAGGTTTGGCATGGAACTCGCTGAGCCAGTGCCACATTGTGAGTGTAAAAATTTATGTGGACTATTGTATGCATTGCTATTTATGCTGTTCTTAATAACTGTCTTAGGGAAAAGCTTTTGAAGATTATGAGGGCTATGTCATAGATGCCCCAGCCCAACGGCACCATGACTGTGTGATTTAGACTTCAACTTTATATGTAAATTTGTCAATTTAAATATGTAAATTTAAAAAACATCTATTGAAAAGGGCTTTGTGACTATCTGCATTTCTGTTAGACGGTCTCTGGCCCTTAAGTGAGCTAAAAGTTTTAATGGAGCCTCTTGGTTTGTTTTCAAGGAGCTGTATGTCTTTAAATAAAAAAATGGTTTGTGAGAATCTAACTTTTGTGGTTTTGTGTAAAAGACCCATTTACAGCAAAAGCTGAAATGTATGTTGTGGGAGGAGAAAATCCTAAAAATGTGTTTATAGTGTAACCATTCTGCCCATCAGAGTTGGCAGCAACAAGAGCTGCTCAGTTGCTAGGAACTCCATTCCAATAACACAATGCAAAACTGGCTCAAGCCCTCAGTTAATGGGGCACTGAGGCTCCCTACTACAAGCCAAAATCACCACTTACTGTGTTAAGTAGTAGGGAGGACTCAGTGCTGGTTCACCATTAGCCCAAAGTGAATTCAGCTCTGCAGTCTGTAATCAGACTCTGCATGGAATCAAAATTAGCACTAACATTTCACAGTGGAGACAGGAAGAAGAGATAGAATTAGTGTCTGGGGCTCACCAGGTACAAATACCTCTCCCCAGCCTTTCTCAATTTGCTGAGTTTTGGAACCCACGCCCCTGCCTAGCGAGTGCTACTTAGTTGATGGCGAGTCCTCTGCCATAAAAGGCCAAGTACAGGTCCACTGTCCTTGATTCACATAATCAGGATAACAACACTTTATTCTTTCTGCCTCAGTAACAGAGAAATTGGGGTTCCCACAGCAGCCAAAGTGATCATTTGGGCTACTGTGGGCTCATGCTAGGCGGGGTGGGTGTGCCTGCGCAAACGAGATCAACCCCTGACGTTCTTTTCCACAACTCACCACCAAATGTCAGGGTAGATCTCATCCTGACTCTGCTTGCAACAGTGAAACAAACAGGGATGGTTCAGACATGTGTTTGAGTACAATAGAGTTGACTAATCCTGTTGACCTGAATGGTTTTAACCACACCCCCACTGAATAGCGAAGCTAACTGTGACTACTTATCGTTGTTGCCATAGGGATAAATTTGATTGGTGTGCACCCATGGTAAGGGAGGTGGGTGGGTGAGTTCTGATTAATATGAAATGAAATAAAACTTCAGGAATTTGCAGATGCTATTGGACAGTTTAAATATGACTCGGAGTTGGTTGATGCTATGGGTCAATTCAAAGCCATTAAAAGTTTAAATTAATATATTCACAACAAACAAACCAAAGCCCCCCCCCCCCAAGGGTCTAAACCAAAACTGAAATGTTTCAAGGGGTCACAAACCTTCAACATGCTTTAGAAGAAGCATTTGCTCTAAAGACAATCAAACATTTAAAAGCTCTGGAGGGCTTATTATGGTTGTGATACAACCATTTTATTTCAACCCCCACCCCAAATAATATGCATGAAAGAAATGTTTTAAAAAACAAGCCCCAAAGAGATGTATTGATATCTGCAAAAGGTCCCCACTTGGGACTGAGGGGGGGACAGTTACATTAAGGATTGGGGATTTACTGTTTAATACTGTACTGTAAGAAGGCCCTGCAGAAAAATGGATTTTAACTAAAAGAAAAAATGTAGCCAAAAGCAGCTCAGTTGTGCAGCCAGCTTAATTCCCCCACCCCAGCTCCCAAAAGGGAATGTTAGGAAGGGGCCTAAAGTCCTTAAGTCTCTAGTATTTCAGAGCTGTAGCCATCAAATCAACCTGCTCGCTACTATTTTGAAGTCCTTTTGAAACAAAGGGTTAGGATGGTATGAACGCTCCAAAATACCTGAGGTTGTTTTTTCAACAGAATCTCTTGAATGGCTGCTGGGCTGCAAGAGGAGGTATGCTCCTGTTTTCAACTCTGAAAATATATATTGTATAATATCACTCGCTGGCGTGCTGTCTTAGTAAATATTGGTTACTATGTTTATTGCTTTGTTATCTGTTTATAATGGAACTTGTAACTTTAATTTGCATTTCTTCTCCTGGACAAGGTAAAAACCATTGTAACTGTAGTTTTGCTTAATAACGTCAGGTACTACACAGGTTGTATAGGGATTTGGGACTAATACTAACTAACAGTTTTTGCTTGTTCTTTAATTCAAAGGCCCAAACACACATTGAGGGGGACAGAACAAGCATGTTCCTGCAACACTTTATCCTGTAGTAGAAGGTAACTTTCTGCAATTGGCTATTAAATGCATGTGGGATTATTGAAAACTATTTTGTTGCAAACTGTATTTTAAACTCTCTCTCTCTCTGTAAAACATAGGTGGGATTTTTTTTAAGTATATGGCTGCAAACTGATGGTAATGGTGTGTTTCAAACTAAGAGGGTGTTGGTTTTTAGTGTGCAAATGTGTTTTAACCTGGATTTTAAAAGTTGATTTTAAAAGCCGTTTGGTTTTTATTTTGCAAAATGAGGTGTATTTAAAAAAAAGTTTGTGGGTTTGTTGTTTTAAATGGTAGAAACAAACTCAAAACTCCTGTTCGTTATACAGACTGAAATGGATTATTTTGTTTTAAAGCTATGACTTTTTAAATAAAATATTCATTAGGGTATTTTTCTATTTTTAAGTTTACAAGACAGTTTCATGTGATTTATAATAAATAATAATAATAATAATATCATCTGCTCCACAAACCTACCCAATACCAGCAGTGTGAGAGACCCTGACGAACTCTCTCAGTACCTGTTTTCCCCCAACTATAAGGTTCCATCCTGCAAGTTTATCGACGATGAAACAGCATGAGTGTCTTGAAAGGACCCAAAAGACCAGTACTCTGTCTCTGGAAATACCAGTGTTTTCATAGCCTGTTTCACCACTGCTTATGCCCGCATAGAACTATACAAACTGCTAGACAGATTTCAAAAGCAGTGCCTGTACCATGACACTGACTTGGTGATATGTGTGAAAAGGAGGGTGACTGGAATCCTCCTCTGCGGAATTATTTAGGCAAGACACCGCCAGATCAACACATCACCGAAGTTTGTGTCAGCAGGACCGAAACATACAGATAAAAGCTATCGGGAAGAAAGGCCTGCATGAAAGTCAAAAGGTATTACCCTGAACGTAGCAAATTGTGAAAAGATCAACTTGGACAGTTTGTAAGATCTAGTTCTGGACTATTGCATTGGCCTGTGAGAAAACACTTCCTAAAAGATAGAGGTGCTGCAGCCCTCTATCATAAGGTACAAATATCAGTGGCAAATTAAGACAAAAACCCTTAAGAAAAACACAGAAAATTGTTTCACCAAGAAGGTCCTAGGAGAAGGGTTTAAAACCCTGCCCTATGGCTTTAAAAATGGATCTGAGGTGGAAACACCCTTTCTGCAATTCTTGGGGCCTAGCAACTATGGGAAAATGTGTTGATAATGCCAAACAAACATTGTCTGTTATGCCTGAGAGTATTGGATAATATAGCTATAAAAATCATTACAAGATACACATGTCTGGGCTTGCCGAAACATGTTTTAAGCAAGGCTAGATATGCCCAAGAATTTAAATTTAGTTTTTACAAAATTCATCACCATCCGGTCGCTTAGCACTAAGTCGTTAGAATACAATTTAAGATAAACCCTTGCTACGATGATGTAAGAAAACATGCAGTGATAGCTGCAGGCGACAGAGTGGGGGTCTTATAATTGTCTATTGTGAAACACATTATCTGTGCCAATTTTGTTTAAAAATTTCATAATGCTTTAAGGAAACACCACGCCATCCGGGGGGGGGGTGCCCGTATGAGTCAAAAACTTCCACGGTTACACTTCACCAGATACAAGGTGAGCCAATGTTCACCGGGTTGGTTATGTGGATGCGTGTTGACCACCAAACCTAAGGGTTTCTGAGACAACTTGCAGACAGGGAGCCAATCATAAGGGAATTCTTTTTTGTGTAAGGGGTCATTGATGAGACACGTGAGAGCTGCAAGGTGTCCCTGTTCACATATAGTCAAGCAGAACATTTCTCCTCTGATTTATCACTATGATGTTGTCAAAACCCCATACACGATCATATTGACGGTGATGGTTAGAGCCATCCCAAAATGTATTTCTGCTCTCAGGTTCCCGGTTTTAAACAGGGAACAGTGATTGGTGCATTCCTGGTTGGGAGACAGGTCAAAGGCAACAAGGTGTAACCTCACGGTTGATTAACAGAGAACGATCTTTCACGGGTTTACCAGCTGTCTGTACCAGATTCATGTATCCTCTCACGCAGTGTTCTGCCTCAAGTCTGGCTGCAGAGGCTTGGTTATGGAATATTCCACCTACGCCAGCCTCAGACATCCAGGAAGGGCATATCCCACCTGGGCTTTGTAATAGTTCCTGTAGATGGTGGGGTCGCTGTAATTTTTAGGATCGCCAAATGTTTTGCTTTTTAGAAACCTCGCCTCTCCGGGGACACAGGTGCACCTTGATGATCACCTTGCCAAAGCAATACAAGACGTGTCTGTTCTGATCTGTCTTTATTTCAATGGTAATGGTATCGATGTGGTGTTTTCTGACAGGAACGTAATGAGGTTTATCATAGGTGATGGTGACAAACTCATTGTTCCTTCCTCGGACAGAGAGACAATGTAACAGGGGAACAGAAAAGTCCCCCACAAACTCATGTTCTACAATATCTGTGAACAGACGCAAGAAATTAAAACCTGTGTGATGTCTGCTGAGAAGGGGAATTTTTGGACTCTATGCTTCGGGCCCAAACCTAGAATGTTAGCTAGCTCCCCGCTGATAGAAAACATACAAGTAAAATTGGCAGATTTAAGACTAACTTTTCTACCCCCAGGGTCGTAGTTCATGACCACCTCAGGCGGTGTGGGATGACGAACCACAGTACTGTTCATATGATCCAATAATTCAGGTATGGACGAGTAATAACCTCGTTGTAGGATAAACTCCATGCCACACCTGCAAAGGTGATTTCAAAAGGGGTGTCTTCATTGATAGTGTTCTGGCTGTGCGGGTATTGTATTTCCACTAACCCACCTCCCAGGCTCTCTGGATATCCCAGGGCTTAATTAGCCATATTGTAAAGTTCAAGCTGGTGTTCTGAGGAAAAACTGCAGAGCTGGCATTGCTGGGCAACGTAATGTAGAACCCGCTGTCGCCATTTTTCTCTCTCTGTCTTTGCAGGAGGAATCTTTTTGTTTGTTTGTTTTGTTCACGTCTAAATGTCACAGAGTTGAGAAGCTTCCACCCAGCTGTTAAACTTATCGCCTCCTCAAACCATTTCACCAGTAGCTGCTTTTTTCTCCCTTTTCCTTTATCCGCTAGAACTTTTTCAATCCTGTAAATCCTGTCTTGTTTGGGGTTTACTTTTTGTAATTCTTCAGGGCAAAAGATCCAGTAACTGTCTCACCTCGTAATCATTTAATCAGTATACAGGTCTCTGGCTCCTGGTTAAGGCTTCATCCACTATAAATAGCTCATCAGTAAACGTCTGTTCATAACCTTTTTCAAAGGCTCCTTTGACTTTAGATAGTCTCACGTGGTCGCCTTTTCTAAAAGGGGCAACAACTGGTTTTATTTTAAAACCATCTCTATAAACTGTTTTCCATATCTTCAGAGAATGTGAAGGATTAACATCAGCAGGACTGGTACGTATAGTTCTGTGAAAGCCCGGTTGTCACTCTTTATAAAGTCAGATAATACGCCTTAAAGCCTCTGTTGTGTTTGGAGAACCGTGCACATCTACCAGATCTTCCTGCCATTGCGCCCACATCTGAAACAATGGTCTTGTTTCTTTTAAAATGTATTTGAGCCAGTTTGTGTAAAGTGTAAGCATCTGATCTGAAAGCTAAGCTGTTACCTGTCTTCTATTTAAAAGTTTTACTGTGCTTTTGGCCACTCAAAAGAGGATTCCCACCAAAGCTCCCAGCATCCCTGGGGATGTAATCTATTTTCATTAACAGAGCTGTCTGGAGACAGGACTGTTCCTGGTACCGCCTTTTACTAACGCAAGTATGGAGGGGATACAGTCATAGGGACACATTTAAATAAGTTTAATTAATTGCCTGGTTTAACACAACCTTGACAGCCACCTGTAAAATGGACGCCATGACCCTACAACGAAAGACTCTGAGCTGGTTCATTCTTCTATTTTGTCCTTTTCCGGATTTTCCTCTTGAGATCCGTGATCTCAGACAGGAGCAAAACAGCTGATGCACAACAGGGCTACTGATGTGTAAGTTCTCAAAGGCCTCTTGAAAGGCATCGTCGAGCTGTTGAGAGATTTTCAGACAAAAACAGTGTAAGCAACCCTCTGCTTGTTCTTAGATTTATGCAATGCCAAGTTGATTCCTAACCCCATTATACCCCCATGATCGACCATCGCTTCTTAATCATTCATTTACCTGAGCAACGTCTTTCCCTTGTCCACCAGTGACTCCCCCAAGCCATGATCATCTTCCCACTTTGGGGGGGGGGTCGTCACACTCATCGGGGTTCTTCACGAGGGTTCGGGGTCGGGTCCTGAGGTATCTATCAATGGTCGAGTCAAAGGGCCCTCCTCGGAACTGTAACTGCTATAGCGCTTTATCCATACAAGCCCAAAGGTCCTCGGGGCTAAAACAAAGTCTGTAGTTCTCAGGGGAGTGGTAAAGGAGTCCATGTCTCCTCTCAGCCTTTCCACAATTCATAAAACACGTCTTCTTGGTAAGAGATGGCCTCCTCTGCCCAGCGCTGGGACTTATGAGGTGATGTGCTGCACTCTGATTGGCAGAGGGCATTGAAGGAGTTCTTAGAGGGGTCACACAACCCTCTTCTGGGAGGTTCACCCCTCCGAGAACCTACCTTGTTTTGGTCAACTCTCCTCTTGGGGCAGTCCTCTGCAGCTGAAACCCATCGCAACTGGTAAAGGGTGGTGAGAGGAGTTCCTAGAAGGGTCACATGAAGCACTTCCGGATGGGTCACCCCACCCCAGAATTCCCCCCAGTTGGTCAAATCTCCTCTTGGAGTGATCCCCAGTGGCTGAAACCCACCCTGATCGGTAGATGGCAGTGGGAGGAGTTCTTAGAGGGGTCACACAAAGGACAGGTCACCTGCCCCGAACTCCCTTGATTGGTCAAGTCTTCCTCGGGCATTCCTATTGGGTGAAACCCACCCTGATCGGTAGATGGCAGTGGAGGAGTCCTTAGAGGGGTCACATGACACATCTTGCTGCCGGGGTCAAGGGGTGGGATTAACATTTGATTGATGGTAGGGCCCTTATACCACTGGAGCGCCTTGTTCTGTTTGTCTCCGTTCTGCTTCATTCGCCAAGCGCTGCCAGGACAGATGTCACTTATGAGCTCAGGTGCCACCAGCTGGACAGTGGGACTTGGGTCTTTCTCTAGGACCCGGAGAGCTGAAATTACAGAGGACATCACGTTAGTGAACAGACTGTCAAATCACAGCTAAGCGTGATCACAGAACCTTGAAGTACCTGAGCAGAATGATCACATGGAAAAATGTGAAACTGGGCTCAGTCCTTCTATTGGGGTGGAAAATACATGAGAGATGAATAGGCCTCACTTTTCATATAGTCACCTGTGCCTGAACTAGCTGGAGACTTATTACTTCTGAATACCACACGACAGCAGCTCTCCAATACAAACAAAGCTTTAGGGTCCCTCATTGGGTCCCTTCCATGCTCCCAACTGTGGGGAGACCCTGACTCTACCAGAAAGTCATCCACTCCGCTGCAAATGGAAGGAAGTCCATTGTTTCAATAGCTTCCACTTTTCAGTTATTTTCCAGCTCTATTCAGGAGCCACTGCCTGAGCTCAACTCAACCTGGAATTTAACACAGGCCAGGTCCAAGCTGGTTTGCACATGATAGAGGGCACCTACTGGAAGCAAAATTGCTGGTGGGAAATTTGGGGTAGCAGAAAGTGGCTACTTCTCACTTGGGGAGTCCACAGAAAGCCAATAAAGCCCAAAGTGTGGAGAGCACTGGCTGGGAAGGGGGCATTGCCAGGACAACCAGGAGATGCACTGACTCATATCACACCTTCTGCAGCTTCCTCCTTCAGGGGAAATTAAGGCTGACTTTCTACTGGGCAAGAGTGAATTTGTCCTTTGATGTGTGGCTGATGCACTTTGCACCAGTGGTATCGGTTACTGCTGCTTGTCAGCTAAATTCCTTTATAACTCATTAATGAGCAGGACTTCAGCTGTATTTATCACTTACACATCAGCAGATGTTCCAGGTCCAGCCATTTCATACGCTGAGTGTCTGTGTGTTCCAGGATGATGCCTAAATACACAATGTCAAATAAATAACAACAATAACAATAAAACCTTCCCTTGTTGAGTGCAAAGTGATATTAGCAGCCCCTAGACAGGTCTTTGGGGTCTCCTACTGTGGGCCTAAGGGTGAGCTGTGGGCAAGAGGATGCTAGAGCAGTTTAGAGTCCACACTGAAGAGAATGAGAGAGACATTTTTTAAAAAGAATGTTTACATAAAACCCATTTGCTTGAAACAGTCTGTGCTCCTCTTGCCACTGCAGTCAGTTATTGGAGACATACTAAGATAGTGTTTGGTCTAGTGGTCTGAGCAAAGGACTGGGGCCAGGAATAAGCGAGTTCTAAGCAGGATCTCACAAGGTGACTGATAGGTGAGCCCCAATGCCTGCCTGTCTCACATGGGTGTGCTAGGGAGAAGAGGCCACAGGGCCAAACAGGAGGAACCTAATGCTTCCTTGACAAGGTGCTGTGGCCAGGAAGGTGAAACAGCAGGCGCTATGGGGAGGTGGGCTGCTTGCCTCCCAGTGATGAAGTCACAGTGAGGAGCACTGAACAGCACTGGGTAGGTCTGCACTTTGAGCTAGAGGTATCACACCCAGTTCAATGGGACAGGCCCACACTAGCTCTGACAGCGCTAGCATTAGAATGTAGCTAAGGCAGCACAAGCCGTGGGAGGAGCAGCCACTGTGAGAATAGACTTTGGGGTTTGGATGGGATCATACTTGGGGTGGTTAAACCTCCTGCTGCTCCTGCCGCCGCAGCTACTCTCTATTTTTAGCACAAAGGGCTAGTGCGGGTGTGTCTCATCAAGATGGGAATTATACCCAGCTCAAAGTGTAACCATGCCCTACGTGACAGTGTCCCAGGCACTACTACGAAATGACTGCACCGTGCTTCCCTGCAACAATCCCAAGCCCTTTATAGCAACTAATGAATTCCTCCGACCACCATCCTGAGAGGTAGGGACATTAACATCTCCATCTATGGGTGGGAAGCTGAGGCACAGAGAGATTAATGGCAGCTCAGTGCTGCACAGTGGGATTTTTTCTGTCTCCTCAATGGGAATATCAAAAGGACACTGGGCATCATCTCTCACCAGCTGTTGGCGGCACCTGCCCGGATCCCTTCCCAGCTGCTACTGAAGGACGCGATGGTTGTGCTATACAAGTTCTCCAGCAGTTCTGCATTTTCTTTGGCCTAGAGGAAATCAGGGACACATGAGCTCTCTCTGGCTAGAAGTGCCCTTTGACTGCCAGCACATGCTTTTATGAACCACAGGTAAATAAGAGCAAGAACAGGTGGCTGGGTAGAAGTGGAAAATGGGAATCTGGGGCAGATTTACATTTCCCATCACCCTCCAGTCAATAATCTCCTACAGTTCAACAGCTCACTCACAAGGTGTCTGCAAATGTCCACCTGGAGCTCTTCAGGCTTCAGCTCGGCTCTGCCACCAAGGTGCTTATTGATCGCATGTTGAGTCTCTTCAGTCCCAAAAACGGGAAACAGAGGTGAAATGTAGCTCTGCATTCCTGAAAAGAGCGCCACACCATTGACTTGTTCCCTACCGAGTGCTGTGTTCAATCAAAGGGAACTCATCTGCGTGACTGCTCATCTATTCCAGGACAAAAAAGGATTCATCTGGATGTGACTGGCAGAAACATGCAGGAATGACTAATAGAGGGGAGAGCTTCCACTGAAACCTGGAGGTAGCATCAATGTCTTTTTGGGAACAGATATACAGATGAAAGCTGCTTCACCAGGCACAGCTGTGGTCTCTCCTCTGTTCTGGGGAGGCAGGGGCCTGGGGTGAAGAGTCAGACAGGAACAGAGACCTGTAGGGGTCAGACCCATGACCTATCCTGGATTCTGGTGAGGCAGCCATGGACCAACCTGGCTGGAAGTGACTCAGCAGGAGGGCAATGAACTGAGGGGAGAATTTGGGCCTCCACAACAAGCAGGAATAGCAGTGCTCCCCTGGCACTGGGAGGAAGATTCCTTTGGCTTAGTAAATAAGTCAATGTTGGTCATACCATTGAAAACTCTGGGCTTGGGTCTTGCAGGTGCAGCAGAAGTATGACCCAGCTCTTTCGAACCTGCTCAGCGAAATAGGCCTTCCATTTTTTCTTTGTCAACTGAGCCAGGATGCCAAATAGGACAAAGGCCACTGAGCGAAGACCATCATTCTCCTACAGCCAAGAAAGCCCCACAACTTGGTAAGTAAGGGACAATCCCATCACGCACCTCACACAGCCGTCTCTTCTACGCTAAAGTAAAGTGATTGCAACTACAGCTAGTCAGATAAACTTTAATTAACCAATTTTTTATTCGAATTTTCTGATTCATGAAAATATTTTAGAGACAGTTCAATTTTGATGAAATTCCTCCAGAAGCCAGGCAGGGTCCTTAGAAACCTGCCTGGTGTCTTGCCAGTACACCCATCGAGCTCCTTGGCAGCCAATCTAGCAGGCTGACTGGGATCATAGGCTTCCAGGCTCCCAGCTTTGGGGGGAAGGATAGCTCAGTGGTTTGAGCATTGGCCTGCTAAACCCAGGGTTGTGAGTTCAGTCCCTGGGGGGCCATTTTGGGAACTGGGAAAAAAGCTGAGGATTGGTCCTGCTTTGAGCAGAGGGTTGACTAGATGACCTCCTGAGGTCCCTTCCAACCCTATGACCCTGGGGGTCCTAGCTCTCAAATTTGCAACTCCCTGGCACCTCTAGCTCCCAGAGTTTCCTGGGTTCCCAGCACCAGGATAGTCTGAGAGCAGACTGCCCCGGGCCAAGGCTTCCAACAGAGCTAGGTTGAGAATAGTAATTCTGTTTCACAAGGAGTTCTGAAGTTTGGGGGAGGGGTTCCCACAAATAGGAACAAAACCAAAATTTGAAATCTCAAAAATTCTCTGCAAAACAGAATTATCATTCCAACCTCTCACATAAAAACGGTATAGAGCAGGCCCAACACTTTCTATTGCACTCCCCTTTTCATGGTTATCTAGCTACCTAATCTAGTATTCAGACTTTCTTTGAGGTTCTCAGTGGCAATCACGAACAGAAGGGTGAGACTGTGGGAGCAGGGATGTCATCCCCATCCTCCTAATGTTCTCCTCCTCCGTAAAATACTTCCCTTCCCTGGGGCCTAAAATCTCTGCACTCTGACATGAGCAATGCCCAGGGAGTCCACATCACACATCGTAAATCGAGTATAATCAAGATCGGTTGAACTGGGGTTGGAGAGTTCTGTTCACATACATCGTCAAAGTAGGCCCGGATCTGTTCGGTGAGGTCTTTGAAGGAAGAACCGATGTCCTTCTCTTTCAGCTCCTTCAGGACTTTGGCCAGTGCTTTCATGCTCTCACCAATCACTTCAGAACTGAAAACGTCATGTAAGGCCCCGATCAGTATGTCCAGAAGAAACTTCTTGTACTTTTTCACCTGTACAAACATACGACATTAAAGAAAACTTATCACTGATCACACTTCTAAGAACTTTTCTTTAGCAGTTATGAAGCTGTGGGAATTTCATCAACCCTCTCTCCCTCCTGAGATCTATAGCTATATTTCAGACCAGGTGCTAGCTACAATGAGCCAAACTCGGTAACATAATACACGTGCATAATCCTATTATTAGATTTCTAGTTACTTAGATTCCAAGGCCAAAAGGGTTCATTGTGATTATCCGGTCTGACCTCCTGCATAACATAGAACTTCTCCGAAATAGTCTCTGAACTAGAGTACATCTTTTAGAAAACATCCAATCTTGATTTTAAAATTGCTAGTGACCGAAAATCCACCACAACAACTTTTGGTAAATTGTTCCAATGATTAATTAAAATTACTATTAAAAATGTACGCCTTATTACCAGTCTGAATTAATCTAGCTTCCTTTTTCTCCATTGAATCTTGTTATACCATTGTTTGCAATGTGAAGAACCCATTATCAAAATTTGTTCCCCATGTGAGTAGTTATAGACTGTCCTCAAGTCACTCCTTAACCTTCTCTTTGTAAAGCTAAATAGATTGAGCTCCTTGAGTCTATCACTAAAGGTATATTTTCCAATCCTTTGATAGTTCTTGTGACTCTTCTCTGAATCCCCTCTAATTTATCAGCATCCTTCTTGAATTGTGGACATCTGATCTGGACACAGCATTCCAGCAGCACTCACATGAGTGCCATATTCAGAGGGAAAATAACTTCTTTACTCTTCTTCAAGATTCCTCTATTTATGCCTCCAAGGATCATTTCAATCCTTTTGGCCACAACTTCGCATTGGGAGCTTATGTTCAACTGATTATCTGCCATGGCTCAAGTTTTTTCTCAGCATCATTGTTCCCTGGGATAGAGTCTCCCGTCCTGTAAGTATGGCCTGCATTTTTTGTTCCTAGATGTATACATTTACATATGGTTACATTAAAGTGCACATTGTTTGCTTATGCCCAGTTTACCAAAGGATCCAGCTTGCTCTGTATTGACTGCAAAAAGGTGACTAGGGTATGGGAGAGAGCAGAATTTGGCCTAGTGCATTGTGTGCAGCCTCTGTAAACTCTGAGCAATTATTTCCCTTGGATTCTCTACTTATGTTGCATCCTATTCAGTATTCTCTCATACCTTCACAGGCGCCCCATTGACTATATTTCCCAGGCCTCTTACAGCCATCTGACGGACAATGCTGTTCCTATCCTGTGACCTTTCTTCCAAGATGCGTAAGACAATCTTAAGCAACTTCTTCTCCCTGAGCATGGGATCAGTCATTAGCTGAAATAAAATCAACATGTCCATTAGCACCAATATGATCCTTAAGATTGGGAATAGAATTTGAGCCGGCATAGAATACACTAAAAACAACAAGGAGTCCTCCTATAGCCAGAGTCTTGTGGATACAGACTAATATGGCTACCCCTCTGATACGTGGCACATAACACACTAACTTTATCATTCCACACAAATGAGAAATGTCTTAAAAACATGCAGCTTTCCTTTTGGGCACTATAATAGGGATCCACTCACCTCTTGAGAGCCCCTTAGTGGCCAGGTCTGGTACCACAGTCCTTTTCTCACCCCTGGTGCACCCTGCCAGCTGACCTTAGTGAGTCTTCTGTGGCTCAGGCCTCTGGCTAAGTCACAAAGTCCAAATTAACCCCTTCTGTTCTAGTCAAGAACAGTCCCATTGCCCTCACTAGTGTATCCAGCCCCAACTCTGGGTCCTTGAAATTCTGCTCTTTGTTCAAGCTCTCCGTAAGCATTGTCCCCTTCCTGGGGCTTATGCCACTGTAAGTGGTAGGGGATCCAAGGCCTGCCCATAACTCTGGGTTCCAAACCATGGACCCTGTAAACAGTAGTTAGGCACCGCTTGATTTCAGTTCATTGTTGCTTTTTCCTACCAGCCACTTTTAGCTTCACCTCACCTCAAGGTTCAAGTTCTTAAGGACTCTCTTCCTGCAAACCCAACTTAAGCAAATGCTGCCAGAATCAAACTCTGGCAATCCCTGGAATTTCTTGCCCCTCCAGTTCCTGGCAGGAACTGACCTGCTAAGGCCCTGCAGCTCCTTTTAGCTGAGCCTGATGGGCTCCGATTGGCTGCTCTCATGAGGCCTCTCTAGACAGACCCAGATTTGTGGCTCTTTCCTGGGGCAGGGTGCAGTAGGACCATGGGGCCTCTTGTAAGGAGCCTCAAAGCCCAGGAACAGCCCATCCCAGGCACAGATCGATTGTTTTCCTTAGAACCAGATGAGCCCCTAAGATAGTTACTTAGCATAAGTGGAAATATGATGCAGATGTTAGAGGAGGGCTGTAGAAAGGGAGGATGGTCCAGCAGTTAACACACTTGTCTAGGACTTAGGAGACCCAGGTTCAAATTCCTGCTACCTCAAAGACTTCCTGGGTGACCTTGGCAAATCACTTAGCCCTTCTGTGCATCAGCTCCCTGCCTGTAAAATAGGAATAATAGTGCTTCCCTACCTCCCAGGAGTGTTGTGGGGATACATACATACATTACAGAGTTTTGAGGTACTCAGATACAATCGTCATGAGAACCTAAGACAGATGTGAATGTATTTGTATGTTGCTTGTTTTATAGTATTAGGACACTAGGTTCATTCCGAAGATCTGCTGAGTGAAACCAAAACCAGGAGCTGTTGGTTAGTATCAGCACTGGGACTTGGCAGAAGAGGTCCAGTACTTCAAACTCTGTCTGTATCTCTCTCAGCCAGCACCTGTGGTTGTGTAGCTAGTATAGGCAATGACAGCAATACAAATATCAGCGAGAGAATGACTCCGAAAGGTAGAATGAAGTTCCTTGTCAGGTTTCCATATAAAGGGGGAACCAGTCTACTATCTAAAATGACAGTTACTCCTATGAACTGAACTGTACAACTCCTTAAAAGAAAGGCAAACAGACAATGGTCTAATGGTGAAACTGCTCTTCGGAGCCCTGTGTCTTACCTGGGCAAGGAAAGCTGTGCCGGTGACTGAAGTTTTCCATTGGGGAATTCACCCAGGGAGGAGGCTCTGGATGATCTCAAGTGTTATTAGTCCAAATCTTAGCAGACCACTGGAAGGCAAAACCGCTTATGGGGTCGATTGCACACTTCAAAAACTCAGCTGCTCTGAGCAGACAGCTCTGATATCTATGGGTGGAGCTGTGTGTTTCCACCCAGGCACCCCACAAAGCTATAAACTGGAGGTTCCTCTCAGCCACTCTATTTGCTACTGATTCCCAAGGATAAAATCATGCCTCTTAGATCTCTTACCTCACCAGCAGACACACTCCTCATGGTGAGTCTGGGGTTTTCAAGCAGAATCCATGTTTTCAAGGTCCTGAGCACTCTCACCAGTCTCTCATTCCCAGCTTTAGAAAGCACAGATTCTAACGCTTGGACAGAAAACCTGGGGAAAGAGAGGCACAGAACTGCAGCAATCAGTAGGAAGGTGCAGCCTGAACAGAGTCAGGAAGCCCAGGTTACTTGTCAGGTCTGCTGTTCATCGACAGTTCATCCACTGGCAATATCCTGACACCAGTGTCCCTGGAAGGACTTGATGCCAGGAGGTATGTTTCTGTCTCATACATCTCATATAACTAGTTTTGCTAGGGACAAAATTTTGCAGTCATTTTTCACTTTCTGCAAGGAGTATGGATACTAGCAGAGTACAAGGATATAAAAAAGATACACGATCAGGACCCAAAACTGGGGGGCATAGAATGTGGTGATCACTAGTGGATATTTTGGGGTTGTATCTCCAGATATGATGTGACAGAGTGCTGAGGGTATGCACTTGAGTCAGCACTCTGGTCACTATTAGTACTAATTCAGTTCCTTACAGAAAGCCTGATTGGACAGAGGTGTAGCTGATTACGAGGTCAGATTGGGGCTAGTGAGTCATGGAACCAATCATTCCATTAACAGGGAAACTGTATAAAAGGACATGGGCAGGAGCCCTTTGAGGGGAAACAGACAGAGAAAGAAACTTGGGTGACCAGATATCCCGATATTTGGGGCTTTTTCTTATACAGGTGCCTATTACCACCGACCCCCTGTCCTGATTTTTCACACTTCCTGTCTGGTCACCCAAAGAGAAACAGAAAGACAAAAGCTGGGAGAGCCTGACAAAGTGAGCTCTCTGAGTGGAAACACCTTCCCCCCATTTTGGAGAAGAGTTTAGAAAGTTGAGATACAAGATAAAGGTGCTATGTATTGGTAGGGGGATTAAATAGACTTCACGTTGGTGTTTACAAGCAAGAAAGTCTCAACGTGGTCTGTGTTTGTAGAAGATGTGGGGGTGCAACACCCTCTCTGTCACAGCTGGGGCTCATCAGGATTTCCTGTTATCTATACAAATGGAGAGCCTGCTGGAGAAGCCGGGTAGAGGTCTGGCAGTCCGGGTGATGGAGGGAACACACTGAAATGGGTGGTGAAGCATCAAGGAGAAGTCTAGAACAGGGTTCTCAACCTTTCTGTTTCTGAGCCTCCTCTCACCTCAACAAGCTATAAATACTCCATGGCCCACTCCCAGGCCTCTGCCCTGCCAGGCATCAGAGTTTGGGGCTCCTGGCTCTAGATTTTAACTCCACAGGGTGCAGGGGCTGGGGCTTTAGTGCAGGTGCTGGGCCTCAGGGCTCCAGCCTGGCTGGGCTCAGAGATTCAGCTTTCTGCCCTAAGCCCCAGCTAGTCTACTGCCAGCCCTGCTTGGCGGACCCCCTAAAACCGGCCCAGTTGAGAACTGCTGGTGTAGAAGACCCCACAGACCTTCTAACAATCCCACCAGGCAGAAAAACAGCCTTTGCTTGCCTGGTAGGTTTAACAGCAAAAGAGCCTTCAGGAATTTATACAGGAACAAGCCCAGGTCTGGCAACAACTCCTCCAAAGTCTGGCAAGTCCCGTGACAGGAAATGGAAACCAGGCACAGGAGATCAGACTCTGTAAAATGGGACCTGCGAACAACCCTGATCTGGTTTTGGTTACTCTTAAAGGAGCAGCGTGAGACTCACAAGGACAGAACAATGTGGGCCTTTCGACTGACACCCCATTTAACCGGGAAGCACATATATGGCTCTTAGTGATTAGCGGGCAAGAGATTAGACGTGATTAAGGCAGCCATGCTGGACGAGGTGGGGCCTGTCCACAGAAAAGTACTGCCAGAAATGGAGAGTTGAAAGATGGATTGAGGGATTAGGCCTCTGTGCATTTGCATAGAAATTGAAAGATTGGACCTCTCACTGGTAAGGCCACATACTCAAACTGTGGGGGAGATCATGGACTGCATGATTCTGGAAGTTTCTTCAGAGTCACCCTGAGCATATCTGAGTATAGGTTACGTGGCACCAGCCAGTTAATCTGGACCCCGCAGTTAAAATTACAGAGGAATTTGCAGAGGCGACATTCCCAGAGTGAGTCAGTGGTTTAAGGGGCTAAAAGATCACTAAAAGATTGCCATATGAGTCTCAAATAAAAGCTCATGTCACCAATATCATTGTGAAACACATCTACAGATGCTGTGTAAAGAGCCATGTCTATGCATTGAAAATTACATTCTTATGATCTGTGTCTAGGACTAGTCACCAGGAAAGGTGAAAATGGTTTTCTTTAAGGCAAGAAATGTTTCTCCATCTGTTTGTTTACATGTAAATTAAGCATGTAGGGTTCACATTCAGTTCAGGACTGTGAGAACTTCAAAGAAAGAAAAGTAACAGGAAGGAGACAGGGAGTGGGGACCCAATTTTGGGGTACACCTCAAAGGTTTGCTCTAGTATATTTGGGGGACAAAGAAGACACCCTGGCATCTTTCACTTAGGAAGCAGATGGACAGCGAGACGGACAGCGGGGTCACTATCAGGCTTGGTTGAGAACGTTGGGCGAGAAACATCTTTAGACAGGAGGTTAACCTGTTGGGTAAGTTTAGTCTCTAGGACCATGTTATGATTTCATTTGACATGTAACCATTTTTTGCTTGCATTCTTTCTCACTGTCACTGGAAATTCTGTTCTTTGACCATCTCTGTTCTTGTTTGCCCTATAAATATATCTAAGTGCTGTGTGTTTTGCACTATAGAGTATAAGTAATAAAGTATAAAGTATAGAGTCTAAAGTATAAGAAGTAAACTGGTGTGTACTGTTCCATAGGAACAGCACGCCCGGTAATTCTGTGGGTGTTCAGTGGATAAAGGTCTGGACACTATACGGAACGGTCAGAAGACTCGGGGGTTGGTGTGTGCCTATCACTAACCTGTACAAAGAGACTGGGGTCTGAGGAGGCCTGGATGGCAGTGCTTGTTTTGCCAGAGCCTGGTCATTTTAGGGAACTGACCCACAGCAGACACAGACAAGACTTCCTCACTCTAAGGGCAGGCAATGGTAAGGTGCCTCATAACCCTGAAATTCCTGGGAGGTCACACAACTCTATTGGAATTCTTTGTTTCTCTCCCTTCCTTCTAATTACCGGCAAGGGTTGCCCTCAGTATGTTGTTGGTCTTTTGGAATAGGCTCCAGCTGCTTATCCTTGGCAAAGGCATCTTTTGTCCTGAGGTTCGCTGACCTGCTGCAGGAGAACAGGAAACAACTCTGGGAGCAGCTCCTGCACAGCTTTGCTCGACTGCTGTGCTGACACCACCTCAAAGATGGCACATGTTGCCTGAAAGGAGAGCATGGTAAAAAATGAGATCTCCTCCCAACACCATCACATCCTCTTCTCCCCTTCTGATATCAGCTGTACTGAATTTTCACTTCTGCCGGTAACTTGAATGACTGCAAGCAACTCCCTTAACTCGTGGCTCAGTTTCCCACATCTGTAAAATGTGTATGACCTACCAAGGCATGTTGTGAGTCCTAAGGAATATTTGCAAAGCACTGTGAGCAACCTGGTTCAAAGACTCTAATTGCCAGATGTTATTAAGTAAATCAGCCACATACTCTAAAACTGCGATTTGTTCCACAGACAGCAGAGCTGGACTCAGGGAAACAGTACATCAGAGGAGAAGTGCCCACACAGCAATATTCTACCACACTTCTAGCTTTCCAGCAGCAGGATTGTCACAGGGCAGAGGAAAGCCTGAAAGGCGTGTCTGTCATCTAACTTACTGAGAGAGGTTCAGCAGCTGCCAAATGCCTGTCAGTTTCAGTCTCTGAGGTGATGCTTTCTTCTTGGCTTGTTGACGTCTTTATTTTTTCTATTAGGACCTGTAGGACCTGAGTGGCAAGCAAGGGGTCTCCCCCCAGAGATCTCCACAGCTCACTGGTGTAACTGCAATTTAACAGAAGTTACATGTGACCCCTGGACACTTTTGTGGCTCAGACTGAATGTGTCCTATTTAAGTAAAGACCAACTTTTCTCCTTGCCTATGAGGAGAAAGTTAGAGCACTGTCCTCCTTTAACGCCCTCCTGTTTAAATATTGAGTTTCCAGTTACAGAACTAGGTTATGACCTAGTCTTACTGCAGCCTAACCATTAATACTAGACTTCCAAGGACAGGACATAGAGCGCCAATCTCAGTTCCTGTTTTACCACTTCCCAGTAAATATGGAATCCTAAGCATGTGGCTCCCAAAGATCCAGGGTTTGGAAGGCAAGTGGATGAAAGAAAAGCCACATTTCTACTAACTGGACATACAATTATGAGAACGAATATTCATGGCCATCCTAGTTCCCTTCACAAAGGGTGTCCCTACCTCTGTTTGCCAGAAGCTGGGACTGGGCAACAGGGGATGGATCATTTGACAGTTACCTGTTCTGTTCATTCCTCTAGGACATGTGGCACTGGCCACTGTCGGAAGACAGGACACTGGGCTAGATGGACCTTTGGTCTGACCCAGTATGGCCGTTCTTATGGTCTTAGATTCCAGCACTGATAACTGATAACCCAGTTGGGGACCTTTAAATGAAATGATGGATCTGCTTCCAGTCCAGTTTTAAATCCCAAGGACAGCAACTCTATTCTAGCAGCCACACCCTGACCGATACCAAGCGGCGGTCTGATGACAATATTGGCCCTATTCTTTATCATCAGCCAGGGATTGACTTGAAGCTGTCATGCTACCAGGAAATCAACAGCAATTGCTAATTTCCAAAGTGAGGTCAATTCAGGTGTCTAGAGAGCCAGGCCGGTTCCAGGCACCAGCCCAGCAAGCAGCTGCTTGGGGCAGGCAATGGTGAGGGGCAGCACATCTGGGTCTTCGTTGGCAATTGGGCAGTTGGTCCCTCACTCCTTCTCAGAGCAAAGGAGTAGAGCTGCACATCGCGATCGCAGGGTTTTTTTATTCCCCGCCCTTTTTTTGCTGCTTGGGGCAGCAAAAGCCCTGGAGCCAGCCCTGCTAGAGAAGTAGATGTTTCTAACAATACACTCCAGTTATACCAGTAAAGTTAGGTCTTTAGGATGTCAAAGCAGTTATGAATTAATGGAAACAGAATGACACTTAATTTCTCTCCACACCCCACCTTACCATGCTCTTGGACCTTCCTGGAGAAAGACCCAGGCTATTAACCATCAGGAATTATCCCAAAATGTCTGCTGCTTAAATAAAGCTCCTACATCTCCCAGCAAAGCTGTGGGATCCATGTTTTACCAAGATGAATGCAATAGGTAGCGGTATATACCTGTCCATTGGCAGATGGTTGCTGAGTAGGCTGGAGATCACTGCCTCTAGGTGATGGTGAGTTAAAATAGACACTGCCTCCAGCAGGAATTGCCTCAAGCTGCCCTCCTGATAGTAGCCATGTGGCTATATATTATATCCACAATAGCTGGCACCTGGAAGGAACAAAACCAGAAAGAAATGTCCCTTTTTCTTTCTCTCCATTCATTCTACAGAATCAAAACCTTTATTTAGACATTTGCTGATTTTTTAGAAATTCTCAAGAAACAAACGTTCAAATATGTCTGTGTAACTTTAACCCACAACAATTGCCTACACTTGGCTGTAAAAATTAACACTGACACACACACATACAGCGAAACCCCGCTATAACACGATGATCAGGGTCCAAAAATTGATCGCGCTAAATGTGGGGTCGCGTATAGCAGGGGTTACCATTTCAAGCTGGCTGCTTCAAGCTGGTCGATTTCTCTTGGGCAGAAAACTACTTGCATTTGCAAACTGCCCACCGCAGTAACTGAAAGGGTGGAGCTCCAGCAGCGGGAGCTCTCAGCCATGCGGTGAGAGAGGGAAACACTTGGGGAGAGCAGGGGAGATGTGCAACGGCAGAGGAAGAGAGAGGAGCAGCTGGGGAGAGAGTGGCTCTTCTCACCAAAAGGGTAAGCGGGGGCAGGTGGGAAGAGGCAGTGGGGAAGGCACATTCCATTTTTTGCTTTTTTTTCCCCTTTGGGGGCACTCCAGCCCCTCTCCCTTCACACAGCTTCTCTCTCTCTCTCTGTTCTCTCTCTTTGCGCTCCGCAGCGCTCCAGCTGCTTTTTTTTTTTTTGGCCTGGGGCGGCCGGAGCCACTTTACAATCGTGTTATAGCCAAATACGCATTATTACGGGGCGCATTATAGCAGGGTCAGGGGCGGCTCTAGCCATTTCGCCATCCCAAGCACGGTGGCACCCGTGGCTCCGTGGACCTCCCGCAGGCGATCGCAGAGCACCTCACAAGCCGCCCCAAGCACGCGCGGCGTGCTGGGGCCTGGAGCCGCCCCTGAGCGGGGTTTCCCTGTACATACCAGGTAATTTAATGTGGTGGTGCCCAGCTATGCATTAAATAAACCAGCTGGCATGCACAAAAGAAGGCTTTGCTTGCCCAGATTTTGCAGGTGTGATTTAAGCAGCCAAATGCAACCATTTGCCTCGAAGGATGCACAGTTCATAAACAACCACAAGCACAAAATATGCAAGTGCTTTGAACACAGTGTGCAAATGCCTGGGACTATGAACAGGTGACGACCTCTCATTCATTCCTAGCCCTTCACATCTTCGAAACACTGTGCAAACGTGGCAGTTCTGCTGCGAGGGTTCCTGTCCTGAGGCCTTTCACCAGCCTTGATAGAAGATTTGTGGAGTGCTCCTTCATCTAGCCCTACCGCACTGGGCTCCAGAATAAGGCATATAAATAGTGGATCCCAAAGACACTATAGTTTTCTCCCTCCCTCCTTCTATTCTTAAAGGGTATGTCTACACACTAAAAAAATCCCACAGTAGTGAGTTTCAGAGCTCAGGTCAACCTGGGCCTGAGGGGCTTGCACTATGTGGCTAAAAGTGTAGCTGTTCCTGCTCGGGCTGCAGCCCAGGCTCTGAAACCTGGCAAGAGCTCAGGCTCCAGACTCACTGGGAATGACTACAGGACTATTTTTATCCAGGTAGCCCTTAGCCATAGGCCTCCTAAGAACTGGATGCCTCCAAGTGCCAGTCATTCTGTCTTCTTGTCTTTTCCCCAGAGTCTGTTTTTTCAAGCCTTTCTTGGCTGAATACTGTGGCAACAAGCCAGACAAATAAATAACCAACCATCTTCCTTTTCCCTTGGATTCTCTCTGTCTATTGCTATTGATTCTGCCGTTGCCTAGTTTAGGGTGAGAACAGAGATGGAATCGACTCTACGTCCGAGGGGGAGAAACAGCAAGATTTTTGTTCATTACACATGAGGGCAAAGATCTAAAAGCCTCGAGTTTAGGCAGAAAACCTCTCCAGTTTCCCTGCTTTACCTTATCGAGCATGGCATCTCCACACTCCTTCAGTATAACCTTCATCCACAGTCCAGCTGCCGTGGCACAGGTGGGGCTGGCAGACAGCACACTTTCCACTGTGGCCTCAATAAAGGCTGTGGCCTGTTCTGGGGGAAAGTACTCACTAACAACCTGGGAATAAATCAAAAACAGGAGAGACTGCAATGATGTTTGGCTCCAGCACTTGTAAAAATGGAGGCCTAATTTCTATGGAAAGATCTATGCATCAGCAAATTGCATCTGACGAAGTGGGTATTCACCCACGAAAGCTCATGCTCCAATACGTCTGTTAGTCTATAAGGTGCCATAGGACTCTTTGCTGCTTTTACAGATCCAGACTAACACAGCTACCCCTCTGATTAATTAACAATTTGTTAATTAGCCTCATGTCCAGCTAGCCATTTGGGATTAAAATTCTCTCCATAGTCTATATACTACATTTTTGTATTCTACACTAATGAGATCAGGTTCGAGGCAAAGCTTCTGTTGCACAGTTAGCACAACATTGTACCGGCTATGCAGGAGGTAAGTTTCCAGTTTGTATTCTCTTAGATACACTGCATCTTTTACAACATATACAATGAAGTCAAGAGAGGCATGCTCACAAATATAGGCAAACCCACAAGGTGACAGAATGAAGACTGGATGGGTTCTCAGCTTGATGTTCCACTAATACAGTTTTTTCTCATGGATAGCTGGATAGGTACATGTGTGTGCATCTGCGTGTGCATTTTCATGGGCGTGCAACATTCTGTGGAATCTGGATTTTACATGGCATTCATGGCACACATGGCACACATCTATGAAAAGCATCTTGCTGGTTACTAGCAACGAATGCCCCGCACCCACAGCTCGCTCCAAGTACAGAAAGGCATCATGAAAGTGTAAATGTAAAATGAAGGGTGCCTGGTCACTAGAACATCCGCACAAGTTTTTTGAGTCAGTTACCCTGGCCATTTTGGAAGATGCCTGAAACAGAGCCTCGGGGTCCGGAGCTGCTGTTAGTCTGCCATGGAGACATATCAGCTCCTCCTCCGCTGACCCCAGGTTCATGGGCTGGCCTGGAGTGGAGAAAAGGAAAAAAAGTACTGTAACGACTAATGAAACTGAACCTCTACTGCATGGATATTCATACAGGAGGATCCATGTGCTAGGCTGTTATCAGCATAGTGTAAAATCTTGGCCCCATCAAAGTCAATGGCAAAACTCCTGTTGACTATAATGGAGTCGGGATTACACCCTAAATGTCTGAAAGTTAACAGTAGTGGTATGTTATTGTGACTGATACAGGATTGAACAAGCATCGTATTCAGCTTGGAGCAGCTTTCTGGGGGTGTCTGGTTTCAGTAGTGTCTCTGCTCACTATTTACATCTAATCTCACATTCAAGTACAACTCATGCAGGTAGATGTGAGGTTCCAATGTAGAGGTGAATCCCTCCACCAAACTCTCAAGATGGGGCTGGACAAAACCTTCGGCAGGAAACCCATGCTCATCCGTCACTTCTAAACAATGCTGGGATTTCTATGTTGTACACTCAAAGACTGGAATCCCTTATTCTGTTTGTGAATCACCAACACTGTTTTTAGGACTGATTAATAATAATTAGAAATAGGGTCACCAGATGTCCCAATTTTATAGGGACAGTCCCAATTTTGGGGTCTTTTTCTTATATAGACTCATATTATCCCCACCCCTGTCCTGCATGAGTTTCACATTTGCTGTCTGGTCACCCTAATTGGAAATGGCCTTAAATAATAACCAAGATCTATCCCATTAGTGAAAAGAACATCCTACTCCAGGGTCGGCAACCTTTCAGCAAGTGCTGTGCCTAGTCTTCATTTATTCACTCAAATTTAAGGTTTCATGATGCCAGTAAGACATTTTAACGTTTTGAGAAGGTCTCTTCTATAAGTCTATAATATATAACTAAATTGTGGTTGTATGTAAAGTAAATAAGGCTTTTAAAATGTTTCAGAAGCTTCATTTAAAATTAAATTAAAATGCGGAGCTCCCGGACTGGTGGCCAGAACCTGGGCAGTGTGAGTGCCACTGAAAATCAGCTTGAGTGCCGCTTCGCACCTGCAAAGCATAGATTGCCTACCCTGTCCCACTCTTTCACAAAGGGGAAAATGGCCTACACTTACTCCAATAGCTTTGAATGCTCATGACAGAGGGCTGCTGCAAGAACTTTTGTTTAAAGAATTATTCCAGGAAACTCCTCCAATACAGCCAGTGGCAGGTAAAGAGAATGAAAATGTTTAGTACCAAGGGCTTGTTTACATGGAGAAGTCAAGAAAGCTAATCAAATTCATTTTCAAACTGCATTAGTTAAACTTCATTAAACACCTCTGGGGACACACTTATTTAGAATTAAAGGGCCTTTTCAGGTTAGTTTAATTCATGTAATTCACTTAAATTAAGAAGGGCCATTTTCATTCAGAATCAGAGCATCCACACGTGTTTAATGACACTTTAAAATTTACACCTTAGTTCATTTGATTAACTCTCCTTAGTGTCCCTGTGTAGAGAAGCCCAAGGAACTGAGCAGTTATCTACCTGGTGCAGACCATTTATTATTTGTACAGTTCCCAGAAGTGTGCCACACTCTTTACACATCATAATCGTCTCTTCTAATGAGCTATTTACAAGATGCCCACCACTCTGTTATCTAAGTGCCAACAGACAGACAGAAAGAACTAGACAGGCAGAAAATGGACATTACAACAGTGAAAGAAGCTGAAGAATTACTTATACTGCAATGGTCTCTCACCTTGTATACAGAGAAGGCAGCTGATACAGTCAACCACCCACTGACGAGATGTGGCCAGTGTGAACTGCAGCTGTATGGTGCTATTGCTCCAATCAGAGATCCAAACTGATGAAAAGTTTCCTGAGTCTAATTAAAAAGAATGAAGAATGAACGTTCTCCAGCTGTACCAGACTTCACTTCACATCTTTATTGTTGATACTAGCCAGCTCTGTGTTTTTGGGGAACCAGGGCATAGTATCTAGCTTGTGCACCCCTGAAGGACACCCCACCCCATCTCTGTTTGGAACCAAAACCGATCAGAGAAAAGGCTACTTATAGAGAACAACATGAAGGATTTGGGAGAGACACACCTGAGATGCCTCCTGACAAGTGGGTGACAAGATTCAGACATCTCCATTTGTATTACAGAATGAAGAACAGAGAGAGCCACAACTTCTAGCCTTCAACTGCATAGAAAGATGGAATAGGATTAGCATAAAGAATGAAGAATGGTGAGAACCGCATCTGGAACTCTGGGGACCAGAAAAGCAGGGATGCATTGAATCATGGGAATCCTGCCCAGATGCTAATGAACCCACGCCTTACCACACACTCAGCTCCAGCAATTATCAGACCAATTAAAGTAATAAATCTTTTGATCATATCCCAAAATACT